>NC_091471.1:83315659-83615659 GCF_036971445.1 Narcine bancroftii
TCATGAGTGCTAGTGGAGAACTGTTTGAGTTGTCCTAGAACTCAGGCAGATCTTCTGTGCCTCGTGATCTCCTTTATTGCAGATGAGTAATTTAAAATACATGGTCTTGGGTCGCGGACTAATGACATGAGTGCTAGTGGAGATCTGTTTGAGTTGTCCCTAGAACTCACGCAGATCTCTGTGCCTCGTGATCTCCTTTATTGCAGATGAGTAATTTAAAAATACATGCTCTTGGGTCGCGGACTAATGACATGAGTGCTAGTGGAGATCTGTTTGAGTTGTCCTAGAACTCAGGCAGATCTTCTGTGCCTCGTGATCTCCTTTATTGCAGATGAATAATTTAAAATACATGCTCTTGGGTCGCATACTAATGACATGAGTGCTAGTGGAGATCTGTTTGAGTTGTCCTAGAACTCAGGCAGATCTTCTGTGCCTCGTGATCTCCTTTATTGCAGATGAGTAATTTAAAATACATGCCCTTGGGTCGCTGACTAATGACGTGAGTGCTAGTGGAGATCTGTTTGAGTTGTCCTAGAACTCAGTCAGATCTTCTGTGCCTCGTGATATCCTTTATTGCAGATGAGTAATTTAAAAATACATGCTCTTGGGTCGCGGACTAATGACATGAGTGCTAGTGGAGATCTGTTTGAGTTGTCCTAGAACTCAGGCAGATCTTCTGTGCCTCGTGATCTCCTTTATTGCAGATGAGTAATTTAAAATACATGCACTTGGGTCGCGGACTAATGACATGAGTGCTTAGTGGAGATCTGTTTGAGTTGTCCTAGAACTCAGGCAGATCTTCTGTGCCCTCGTGATCTCCTTTATTGCAGATGAGTAATTTAAAATACATGCTCTTGGGTCGCGGACTAATGACAATGAGTGCTAGTGGAGATCTGTTTGAGTTGTCCTAGAACTCAGGCAGATCTTCTGTGCCTCGTGATCTCCTTTATTGCAGATGAGTAATTTAAAATACATGCACTTGGGTCGCGACTAATGACATGAGTGCTAGTGAGATCTGTTTGAGTTGTCCTAGAACTCAGGCAGATCTTCTGTGCCTCGTGATCTCCTTTATTGCAGATGAGTAATTTAAAATACATTGCTCTTGGGTCGCGGACTAATGACATGAGTGCTAGTGGAGATCTGTTGAGTTGTCCTAGAACTCAGGCAGATCTTCTGTGCCTCGTGATCTCCTTTATTGCAGATGAGTAATTTACAATACATTCTCTTGGGTCGCGGACTAATGACATGAGTGCTAGTGGAGATCTGTTTGAGTTGTCCAAGAACTCAGGCAGATCTTCTGTGCTCGTGATCTCCTTTATTGCAGATGAGTAATTTAAAATACATGCTCTTGGGTCGCTGACTAATGACATGAGTGCTAGTGGAGATCTGTTTTGAGTTGTCCTAGAACTCAGTCAGATCTTCTGTGCCTCGTGATCTCCTTTATTGCAGATGAGTAATTTAAAATACATGCTCTTGGGTCGCGGACTAATGACATGAGTGCTAGTGGAGATCTGTTTGAGTTGTCCTAGAACTCAGGCAGATCTTCTGTGCCTCGTGATCTCCCTTTATTGCAGATGAGTAATTTAAAATACATGCACTTGGGTCGCGGACTAATGACATGAGTGCTAGTGGAGATCTGTTTGAGTTGTCCTAGAACTCAGGCAGATCTTCTGTGCCTCGTGATCTCCTTTATTGCAGATGAGTAATTTAAAATACATGCTCTTGGGTCGCGGACTAATGACATGAGTGCTAGTGGAGATCTGTTTGAGTTGTCCTAGAACTCAGGCAGATCTTCTGTGCCTCGTGATCTCCTTTATTGCAGATGAGTAATTTAAAATACATGCTCTTGGGTCGCGGACTTAATGACATGAGTGCTAGTGGAGATCTGTTTGAGTTGTCCTAGAACTCAGGCAGAATCTTCTGTGCTCGTGATCTCCTTTATTGCAGATGAGTAATTTAAAATACATGCTCTTGGGTCGCGGACTAATGACATGAGTGCTAGTGGAGATCTGTTTGAGTTGTCCTAGAACTCAGGCAGATCTTCTGTGCCTCGTGATCTCCTTTATTGCAGCATGAGTAATTTAAAATACATGCTCCTTGGGTCGCAGACTAATGACATGAGTGCTAGTGGAGATCTGTTTGAGTTGTCCTAGAACTCAGGCAGATCTTCTGTGCCTCGTGATCTCCTTTATTGCAGATGAATAATTTAAAATACATGCCTTGGGTCGCATACTAATGACATGAGTGCTAGTGGAGAACTGTTTGAGTTGTCCTAGAACTCAGGCAGATCTTCTGTGCCTCGTGATCTCCTTTATTGCAGATGAGTAATTAAAATACATGCTCTTGGTTCGCAGACTAATGACATGAGTGCTAGTGGAGATCTGTTTGAGTTGTCCTAGAACTCAGGCAGATCTTCTGTGCCTCTGTGATCTCCTTTATTGCAGATGAGTAATTTAAAATACATGCTCTTGGGTCGCAGACTAATGACATGAGTGCTAGTGGAGATCTGTTTGAGTTGTCCTAGAACTCAGGCAGATCTTCTGTGCCTCGTGATCTCCTTTATTGCAGATGAGTAATTTAAAATACATGCTCTTGGGTCGCAGACTAATGACATGAGTGCTAGTGGAGATCTGTTTGAGTTGTCCTAGAACTCAGGCAGATCTTCTGTGCCTCGTGATCTCCTTTATTGCAGATGAGTAATTTAAAATACATGCTCTTGGGTCGCAGACTAATGACATGAGTGCTAGTGGAGATCTGTTTGAGTTGTCCTAGAACTCAGGCAGATCTTCTGTGCCTCATGATCTCCTTTATTGCAGATGAGTAATTTAAAATACATGCTCTTGGGTCGCGGACTAATGACATGAGTGCTAGTGGAGATCTGTTTGAGTTGTCCTAGAACTCAGGCAGATCTTCTGTGCCTCGTGATCTCCTTTATTGCAGATGAGTAATTTAAAATACATGCTCTTGGGTCGCAGACTAATGACATGAGTGCTAGTGGAGATCTGATTGAGTTGTCCTAGAACTCAGGCAGATCTTCTGTGCCTCGTGATCTCCTTTAGTGCAGATGAGTAATTTAAAATACATGCTCTTGGGTCGCAGACTAATGACATGAGTGCTAGTGGAGATCTGTTTGAGTTGTCCTAGAACTCAGGCAGATCTTCTGTGCCTCGTGATCTCCTTTATTGCAGATGAGTAATTTAAAATACATGCTCTTGGGTCGCAGACTAATGACATGAGTGCTAGTGGAGATCTGTTTGAGTTGTCCTAGAACTCAGGCAGATCTTCTGTGCCTCGTGATCTCCTTTATTGCAGATGAGTAATTTAAAATACATGCTCTTGGGTCGCAGACTAATGACATGAGTGCTTAGTGGAGATCTGTTTGAGTTGTCCTAGAACTCAGGCAGATCTTCTGTGCCTCGTGATCTCCTTTATTGCAGTATGAGTAATTTAAAATACATGCTCTTGGTTCGCAGACTAATGACATGAGTGCTAGTGGAGATCTGTTTGAGTTGTCCTAGAACTCAGGCAGATCTTCTGTGCCTCGTGATCTCCTTTATTGCAGATGAGTAATTTAAAATACATGCTCTTGGGTCGCAGACTAATGACATGAGTGCTAGTGGAGATCTGTTTGAGTTGTCCTAGAACTCAGGCAGATCTTCTGTGCCTCGTGATCTCTTTATTGCAGATGAGTAATTTAAAATACATGCTCTTGGGTCGCAGACTAATGACATGAGTGCTAGTGGAGATCTGTTTGAGTTGTCCTAGAACTCAGGCAGATCTTCTGTGCCTCGTGATCTCCTTTATTGCAGATGAGTAATTTAAAATACATGCTCTTGGTCGCGGACTAATGACATGAGTGCTAGTGGAGATCTGTTTGAGTTGTCCTAGAACTCAGGCAGATCTTCGTGTGCCTCGTGATCTCCTTTATTGCAGATGAGTAATTTAAATACATGCTCTTGGGTCGCTGACTAATGACATGAGTGCTAGTGGAGATCTGTTTGAGTTGTCCTAGAACTCAGCAGATCTTCTGTGCCTCGTGATCTCCTTTATTGCAGATGAGTAATTTAAAATACATGCTCTTGAGGTCGCGGACTAATGACATGAGTGCTAGTGGAGATCTGTTTGAGTTGTCCTAGAACTCAGGCAGATCTTCTGTGCCTCGTGATCTCCTTTATTGCAGATGAGTAATTTAAAATACATGCTCTTGGGTCGCGACTAATGACATGAGTGCTAGTGGAGATCTGTTTGAGTTGTCCTAGAACTCACGGCAGATCTTCTGTGCCTCGTGATTCTCCTTTATTGCAGATGAGTAATTTAAAATACATGCTCTTGGGTCGCGGACTAATGACATGAGTGCTAGTGGAGATCTGTTTGAGTTGTCCTAGAACTCAGGCAGATCTTCTGTGCCTCGTGATCTCCTTTATTGCAGATGATAATTTAAAATACATGCTCTTGGGTCGCATACTAATGACATGAGTGCTAGTGGAGATCTGTTTGAGTTGTCCTAGAACTCAGGCAGATCTTCTGTGCCTCGTGATCTCCTTTATTGCAGATGAGTAATTTAAAATACATGCTCTTGGGTCGCTGACTAATGACAGTGAGTGCTAGTGGAGATCTGTTTGAGTTGTCCTAGAACTCAGTCAGATCTTCTGTGCCTCGTGATCTCCTTTATTGCAGATGAGTAATTTAAAATACATGCTCTTGGGTCGCGGACTAATGACATGAGTGCTAGTGGAGATCTGTTTGAGTTGTCCTAGAACTCAGGCAGATCTTCTGTGCCTCGTGATCTCCTTTATTGCAGATGAGTAATTTAAAATACATGCACTTGGGTCGCAGGACTAATGACATGAGTGCTAGTGGAGATCTGTTTGAGTTGTCCTAGAACTCAGGCAGATCTTCTGTGCCTCGTGATCTCCTTTATTGCAGATGAGTAATTTAAAATACATGCTCTTGGGTCGCGGACTAATGACATGAGTGCTAGTGGAGATCTGTTTGAGTTGTCCTAGAACTCAGGCAGATCTTCTGTGCCTCGTGATCTCCTTTATTGCAGATGAGTAATTTAAAATACATGCACTTGGGTCGCGGACTAATGACATGAGTGCTAGTGGAGATCTGTTTGAGTTGTCCTAGAACTCAGGCAGATCTTCTGTGCCTCGTGATCTCCTTTATTGCAGATGAGTAATTTAAAATACATGCTCTTGGGTCGCGGACTAATGACATGAGTGCTAGTGGAGATCTGTTTGAGTTGTCCTAGAACTCAGGCAGATCTTCTGTGCCTCGTGATCTCCTTTATTGCAGGATGAGTAATTTACAATACATTCTCTTGGGTCGCGGACTAATGACATGAGTGCTAGTGGAGATCTGTTTGAGTTGTCCAAGAACTCAGGCAGATCTTCTGTGCCTCGTGATCTCCTTTATTGCAGATGAGTAATTTAAAATACATGCTCTTGGGTCGCTGACTAATGACGTGAGTGCTAGTGGAGATCTGTTTGAGTTGTCCTAGAACTCAGTCAGATCTTCTGTGCCTCGTGATCTCCTTTATTGCAGATGAGTAATTTAAAATACATGCTCTTGGGTCGCGGACTAATGACATGAGTGCTAGTGGAGATCTGTTTGAGTTGTCCTAGAACTCAGGCAGATCTTCTGTGCCTCGTGATCTCCTTTATTGCAGATGAGTAATTTAAAATACATGCTCTTGGGTCGCGGACTAATGACATGAGTGCTAGTGGAGATCTGTTCGAGTTGTCCTAGAACTCAGGCAGATCTTCTGTGCCTCGTGATCTCCTTTATTGCAGATGAGTAATTTAAAATACATGCTCTTGGTCGCAGACTAATGACATGAGTGCTAGTGGAGATCTGTTTGAGTTGTCCTAGAACTCAGGCAGATCTTCTGTGCCTCGTGATCTCCTTTATTGCAGATGAGTAATTTAAAATACATGCTCTTGGGTCGCGGACTAATGACATGAGTGCTAGTGGAGATCTGTTTGAGTTGTCCTAGAACTCAGGCAGATCTTCTGTGCCTCGTGATCTCCTTTATTGCAGATGAGTAATTTAAAATACATGCTCTTGGGTCGCGGACTAATGACATGAGTGCTAGTGGAGATCTGTTTGAGTTGTCCTAGAACTCAGGCAGATCTTCTGTGCCTCGTGATCTCCTTTATTGCAGATGAGTAATTTAAAATACATGCTCTTGGGTCGCGGACTAATGACATGAGTGCTAGTGGAGATCTGTTTGAGTTGTCCTAGAACTCAGGCAGATCTTCTGTGCCTCGTGATCTCCTTTATTGCAGATGAGTAATTTAAAATACATGCCTTGGGTCGCATACTAATGACATGAGTGCTAGTGGAGATCTGTTTGAGTTGTCCTAGAACTCAGGCAGATCTTCTGTGCCTCGTGATCTCCTTTATTGCAGATGAGTAATTTAAAATACATGGTCTTGGGTCGCGGACTAATGACATGAGTGCTAGTGGAGATCTGTTTGAGTTGTCCTAGAACTCACGCAGATCTTCTGTGCCTCGTGATCTCCTTTATTGCAGATGAGTAATTTAAAATACATGCTCTTGGGTCGCGGACTAATGACATGAGTGCTAGTGGAGATCTGTTTGAGTTGTCCTAGAACTCAGGCAGATCTTCTGTGCCTCGTGATCTCCTTTATTGCAGATGAATAATTTAAAATACATGCTCTTGGGTCGCATACTAATGACATGAGTGCTAGTGGAGATCTGTTTGAGTTGTCCTAGAACTCAGGCAGATCTTCTGTGCCTCGTGATCTCCTTTATTGCAGATGAGTAATTTAAAATACATGCACTTGGGTCGCTGACTAATGACGTGAGTGCTAGTGGAGATCTGTTTGAGTTGTCCTAGAACTCAGTCAGATCTTCTGTGCCTCGTGATATCCTTTATTGCAGATGAGTAATTTAAAATACATGCTCTTGGGTCGCGGACTAATGACATGAGTGCTAGTGGAGATCTGTTTGAGTTGTCCTAGAACTCAGGCAGATCTTCTGTGCCTCGTGATCTCCTTTATTGCAGATGAGTAATTTAAAATACATGCACTTGGGTCGCGGACTAATGACATGAGTGCTAGTGGAGATCTGTTTGAGTTGTCCTAGAACTCAGGCAGATCTTCTGTGCCTCGTGATCTCCTTTATTGCAGATGAGTAATTTAAAATACATGCTCTTGGGTCGCGGACTAATGACATGAGTGCTAGTGGAGATCTGTTTGAGTTGTCCTAGAACTCAGGCAGATCTTCTGTGCCTCGTGATCTCCTTTATTGCAGATGAGTAATTTAAAATACATGCACTTGGGTCGCGGACTAATGACATGAGTGCTAGTGGAGATCTGTTTGAGTTGTCCTAGAACTCAGGCAGATCTTCTGTGCCTCGTGATCTCCTTTATTGCAGATGAGTAATTTAAAATACATGCTCTTGGGTCGCGGACTAATGACATGAGTGCTAGTGGAGATCTGTTTGAGTTGTCCTAGAACTCAGGCAGATCTTCTGTGCCTCGTGATCTCCTTTATTGCAGATGAGTAATTTACAATACATTCTCTTGGGTCGCGGACTAATGACATGAGTGCTAGTGGAGATCTGTTTGAGTTGTCCAAGAACTCAGGCAGATCTTCTGTGCCTCGTGATCTCCTTTATTGCAGATGAGTAATTTAAAATACATGCTCTTGGGTCGCTGACTAATGACGTGAGTGCTAGTGGAGATCTGTTTGAGTTGTCCTAGAACTCAGTCAGATCTTCTGTGCCTCGTGATCTCCTTTATTGCAGATGAGTAATTTAAAATACATGCTCTTGGGTCGCGGACTAATGACATGAGTGCTAGTGGAGATCTGTTTGAGTTGTCCTAGAACTCAGGCAGATCTTCTGTGCCTCGTGATCTCCTTTATTGCAGATGAGTAATTTAAAATACATGCACTTGGGTCGCGGACTAATGACATGAGTGCTAGTGGAGATCTGTTTGAGTTGTCCTAGAACTCAGGCAGATCTTCTGTGCCTCGTGATCTCCTTTATTGCAGATGAGTAATTTAAAATACATGCTCTTGGGTCGCGGACTAATGACATGAGTGCTAGTGGAGATCTGTTTGAGTTGTCCTAGAACTCAGGCAGATCTTCTGTGCCTCGTGATCTCCTTTATTGCAGATGAGTAATTTAAAATACATGCTCTTGGGTCGCGGACTAATGACATGAGTGCTAGTGGAGATCTGTTTGAGTTGTCCTAGAACTCAGGCAGATCTTCTGTGCCTCGTGATCTCCTTTATTGCAGATGAGTAATTTAAAATACATGCTCTTGGGTCGCGGACTAATGACATGAGTGCTAGTGGAGATCTGTTTGAGTTGTCCTAGAACTCAGGCAGATCTTCTGTGCCTCGTGATCTCCTTTATTGCAGATGAGTAATTTAAAATACATGCTCTTGGGTCGCAGACTAATGACATGAGTGCGAGTGGAGATCTGTTTGAGTTGTCCTAGAACTCAGGCAGATCTTCTGTGCCTCGTGATCTCCTTTATTGCAGATGAATAATTTAAAATACATGCCTTGGGTCGCATACTAATGACATGAGTGCTAGTGGAGAACTGTTTGAGTTGTCCTAGAACTCAGGCAGATCTTCTGTGCCTCGTGATCTCCTTTATTGCAGATGAGTAATTTAAAATACATGCTCTTGGTTCGCAGACTAATGACATGAGTGCTAGTGGAGATCTGTTTGAGTTGTCCTAGAACTCAGGCAGATCTTCTGTGCCTCGTGATCTCCTTTATTGCAGATGAGTAATTTAAAATACATGCTCTTGGGTCGCAGGACTAATGACATGAGTGCTAGTGGAGATCTGTTTGAGTTGTCCTAGAACTCAGGCAGATCTTCTGAGCCTCGTGATCTCCTTTATTGCAGATGAGTAATTTAAAATACATGCTCTTGGGTCGCGGACTAATGACATGAGTGCTAGTGGAGATCTGTTTGAGTTGTCCTAGAACTCAGGCAGATCTTCTGTGCCTCGTGATCTCCTTTATTGCAGATGAGTAATTTAAAATACATGCTCTTGGGTCGCAGGACTAATGACATGAGTGCTAGTGGAGATCTGTTTGAGTTGTCCTAGAACTCAGGCAGATCTTCTGTGCCTCGTGATCTCCTTTATTGCAGATGAGTAATTTAAAATACATGCTCTCGGGTCGCGGACTAATGACATGAGTGCTAGTGGAGATCTGTTTGAGTTGTCCTAGAACTCAGGCAGATCTTCTGTGCCTCGTGATCTCCTTTATTGCAGATGAGTAATTTAAAATACATGCTCTTGGGTCGCGGACTAATGACATGAGTGCTAGCGGAGATCTGTTTGAGTTGTCCTAGAACTCAAGCAGATCTTCTGTGCCTCGTGATCTCCTTATTGCAGATGAGTAATTAAAATACATGCTCTTGGGTCGCAGACTAATGACATGAGTGCTAGTGGAGATCTGTTTGAGTTGTCCTAGAACTCAGGCAGATCTTCTGTGCCTCGTGATCTCCTTTATTGCAGATGAGTAATTTAAAATACATGCTCTTGGGTCGCGGACTAATGACATGAGTGCTAGTGGAGATCTGTTTGAGTTGTCCTAGAACTCAGGCAGATCTTCTGTGCCTCGTGATCTCCTTTATTGCAGATGAGTAATTTAAAATACATGCTCTTGGGTCGCGGACTAATGACATGAGTGCTAGCGGAGATCTGTTTGAGTTGTCCTAGAACTCAGGCAGATCTTCTGTGCCTCGTGATCTCCTTTATTGCAGATGAGTAATTTAAAATACATGCTCTTGGGTCCCGGACTAATGACATGAGTGCTAGTGGAGATCTGTTTGAGTTGTCCTAGAACTCAGTCAGATCTTCTGTGCCTCGTGATCTCCTTTACTTGCAGATGAGTAATTTAAAATACATGCTCTTGGGTCGCGGACTAATGACATGAGTGCTAGTGGAGATCTGTTTGAGTTGTCCTAGAACTCAGGCAGATCTTCTGTGCCTCGTGATCTCCTTTATTGCAGATGAGTAATTTAAAATACATGCTCTTGGGTCGCGGACTAATGACATGAGTGCTAGTGGAGATCTGTTTGAGTTGTCCTAGAACTCAGGCAGATCTTCTTCTGTGCCTCGTGATCTCCTTTATTGCAGATGAGTAATTTAAAATACATGCTCTTGGGTCGCGGACTAATGACATGAGTGCTAGTGGAGATCTGTTTGAGTTGTCCTAGAACTCAGGCAGATCTTCTGTGCCTCGTGATCTCCTTTATTGCAGATGAGTAATTTAAAATACATGCTCTTGGGTCGCGGACTAATGACATGAGTGCTTGGTCGAGATCTGTTTGAGTTGTCCTAGAACTCAGGCAGATCTTCTGTGCCTCGTGATCTCCTTTATTGCAGATGAGTAATTTAAAATACATGCTCTTGGGTCGCGGACTAATGACATGAGTGCTAGTGGAGATCTGTTTGAGTTGTCCTAGAACTCAGGCAGATCTTCTGTGCCTCGTGATCTCCTTTATTGCAGATGAGTAATTTAAAATACATGCTCTTGGGTCGCTGACTAATGACGTGAGTGCTAGTGGAGATCTGTTTGAGTTGTCCTAGAACTCAGTCAGATCTTCTGTGCCTCGTGATCTCCTTTATTGCAGATGAGTAATTTAAAATACATGCTCTTGGGTCGCGGACTAATGACATGAGTGCTAGTGGAGATCTGTTTGAGTTGTCCTAGAACTCAGGCAGATCTTCTGTGCCTCGTGATCTCCTTTTATTGCAGATGAGTAATTTAAAATACATGCTCTTGGGTCGCTGACTAATGACATGAGTGCTAGTGGAGATCTGTTTGAGTTGTCCTAGAACTCAGGCAGATCTTCTGTGCCTCGTGATCTCCTTTATTGCAGATGAGTAATTTAAAATACATGCTCTTGGGTCGCGGACTAATGACATGAGTGCTAGTGGAGATCTGTTTGAGTTGTCCTAGAACTCAGGCAGATCTTCTGTGCCTCGTGATCTCCTTTATTGCAGATGAGTAATTTAAAATACATGCTCTTGGGTCGCGGACTAATGACATGAGTGCTAGTGGAGATCTGTTTGAGTTGTCCTAGAACTCAGGCAGATCTTCTGTGCCTCGTGATCTCCTTTATTGCAGATGAGTAATTTAAAATACATGCTCTTGGGTCGCGGACTAATGACATGAGTGCTAGTGGAGATCTGTTTGAGTTGTCCTAGAACTCAGGCAGATCTTCTGTGCCTCGTGATCTCCTTTATTGCAGATGAGTAATTTAAAATACATGCTCTTGGGTCGCGGACTAATGACATGAGTGCTAGTGGAGATCTGTTTGAGTTGTCCTAGAACTCAGTCAGATCTTCTGTGCCTCGTGATCTCCTTTATTGCAGATGAGTAATTTAAAAATACATGCACTTGGGTCGCGGACTAATGACATGAGTGCTAGTGGAGATCTGTTTGAGTTGTCCTAGAACTCAGGCAGATCTTCTGTGCCTCGTGATCTCCTTTATTGCAGATGAGTAATTTAAAATACATGCTCTTGGGTCGCGGACTAATGACATGAGTGCTAGTGGAGATCTGTTTGAGTTGTCCTAGAACTCAGGCAGATCTTCTGTGCCTCGTGATCTCCTTTATTGCAGATGAGTAATTTAAAATACATGCTCTTGGGTCGCGGACTAATGACATGAGTGCTAGTGGAGATCTGTTTGAGTTGTCCTAGAACTCAGGCAGATCTTCTGTGCCTCGTGATCTCCTTTATTGCAGATGAGTAATTTAAAATACATGCTCTTGGGTCGCGGACTAATGACATGAGTGCTAGTGGAGATCTGTTTGAGTTGTCCTAGAACTCAGGCAGATCTTCTGTGCCTCGTGATCTCCTTTATTGCAGATGAGTAATTTAAAATACATGCTCTTGGGTCGCAGACTAATGACATGAGTGCTAGTGGAGATCTGTTTGAGTTGTCCTAGAACTCAGGCAGATCTTCTGTGCCTCGTGATCTCCTTTATTGCAGATGAATAATTTAAAATACATGCCTTGGGTCGCATGACTAATGACATGAGTGCTAGTGGAGATCTGTTTGAGTTGTCCTAGAACTCAGGCAGATCTTCTGTGCCTCGTGATCTCCTTTATTGCAGATGAGTAATTTAAAATACATGCTCTTGGTTCGCAGACTAATGACATGAGTGCTAGTGGAGATCTGTTTGAGTTGTCCTAGAACTCAGGCAGATCTTCTGTGCCTCGTGATCTCCTTTATTGCAGATGAGTAATTTAAAATACATGCTCTTGGGTCGCAGACTAATGACATGAGTGCTAGTGGAGATCTGTTTGAGTTGTCCTAGAACTCAGGCAGATCTTCTGAGCCTCGTGATCTCCTTTATTGCAGATGAGTAATTTAAAATACATGCTCTTGGGTCGCGGACTAATGACATGAGTGCTAGTGGAGATCTGTTTGAGTTGTCCTAGAACTCAGGCAGATCTTCTGTGCCTCGTGATCTCCTTTATTGCAGATGAGTAATTTAAAATACATGCTCTTGGGTCGCAGACTAATGACATGAGTGCTAGTGGAGATCTGTTTGAGTTGTCCTAGAACTCAGGCAGATCTTCTGTGCCTCGTGATCTCCTTTATTGCAGATGAGTAATTTAAAATACATGCTCTTGGGTCGCAGACTAATGACATGAGTGCTAGTGGAGATCTGTTTGAGTTGTCCTAGAACTCAGGCAGATCTTCTGTGCCTCGTGATCTCCTTTATTGCAGATGAGTAATTTAAAATACATGCTCTTGGGTCGCGGACTAATGACATGAGTGCTAGTGGAGATCTGTTTGAGTTGTCCTAGAACTCAGGCAGATCTTCTGTGCCTCGTGATCTCCTTTATTGCAGATGAGTAATTTAAAATACATGCTCTTGGGTCGCGGACTAATGACATGAGTGCTAGTGGAGATCTGTTTGAGTTGTCCTAGAACTCAGGCAGATCTTCTGTGCCTCGTGATCTCCTTTATTGCAGATGAGTAATTTAAAATACATGCTCTTGGGTCGCGGACTAATGACATGAGTGCTAGTGGAGATCTGTTTGAGTTGTCCTAGAACTCAGGCAGATCTTCTTCTGTGCCTCGTGATCTCCTTTATTGCAGATGAGTAATTTAAAATACATGCTCTTGGGTCGCGGACTAATGACATGAGTGCTAGTGGAGATCTGTTTGAGTTGTCCTAGAACTCAGGCAGATCTTCTGTGCCTCGTGATCTCCTTTATTGCAGATGAGTAATTTAAAATACATGCTCTTGGGTCGCGACTAATGACATGAGTGCTAGTGGAGATCTGTTTGAGTTGTCCTAGAACTCAGGCAGATCTTCTGTGCCTCGTGATCTCCCTTTATTGCAGATGAGTAATTTAAAATACATGCTCTTGGGTCGCGGACTAATGACATGAGTGCTAGTGGAGATCTGTTTGAGTTGTCCTAGAACTCAGGCAGATCTTCTGTGCCTCGTGATCTCCTTTATTGCAGATGAGTAATTTAAAATACATGCTCTTGGGTCGCGGACTAATGACATGAGTGCTAGTGGAGATCTGTTTGAGTTGTCCTAGAACTCAGGCAGATCTTCTGTGCCTCGTGATCTCCTTTATTGCAGATGAGTAATTTAAAATACATGCTCTTGGGTCGCGGACTAATGACATGAGTGCTAGTGGAGATCTGTTTGAGTTGTCCTAGAACTCAGGCAGATCTTCTGTGCCTCGTGATCTCCTTTATTGCAGATGAGTAATTTAAAATACATGCTCTTGGGTCGCAGACTAATGACATGAGTGCTAGTGGAGATCTGTTTGAGTTGTCCTAGAACTCAGGCAGATCTTCTGTGCCTCGTGATCTCCTTTATTGCAGATGAATAATTTAAAATACATGCCTTGGGTCGCATACTAATGACATGAGTGCTAGTGGAGATCTGTTTGAGTTGTCCTAGAACTCAGGCAGATCTTCTGTGCCTCGTGATCTCCTTTATTGCAGATGAGTAATTTAAAATACATGCTCTTGGTTCGCAGACTAATGACATGAGTGCTAGTGGAGATCTGTTTGAGTTGTCCTAGAACTCAGGCAGATCTTCTGTGCCTCGTGATCTCCTTTATTGCAGATGAGTAATTTAAAATACATGCTCTTGGGTCGCAGACTAATGACATGAGTGCTAGTGGAGATCTGTTTGAGTTGTCCTAGAACTCAGGCAGATCTTCTGAGCCTCGTGATCTCCTTTATTGCAGATGAGTAATTTAAAATACATGCTCTTGGGTCGCGGACTAATGACATGAGTGCTAGTGGAGATCTGTTTGAGTTGTCCTAGAACTCAGGCAGATCTTCTGTGCCTCGTGATCTCCTTTATTGCAGATGAGTAATTTAAAATACATGCTCTTGGGTCGCAGACTAATGACATGAGTGCTAGTGGAGATCTGTTTGAGTTGTCCTAGAACTCAGGCAGATCTTCTGTGCCTCGTGATCTCCTTTATTGCAGATGAGTAATTTAAAATACATGCTCTTGGGTCGCAGACTAATGACATGAGTGCTAGTGGAGATCTGTTTGAGTTGTCCTAGAACTCAGGCAGATCTTCTGTGCCTCGTGATCTCCTTTATTGCAGATGAGTAATTTAAATACATGCTCTTGGGTCGCGGACTAATGACATGAGTGCTAGTGGAGATCTGTTTGAGTTGTCCTAGAACTCAGGCAGATCTTCTGTGCCTCGTGATCTCCTTTATTGCAGATGAGTAATTTAAAATACATGCTCTTGGGTCGCGGACTAATGACATGAGTGCTAGTGGAGATCTGTTTGAGTTGTCCTAGAACTCAGGCAGATCTTCTGTGCCTCGTGATCTCCTTTATTGCAGATGAGTAATTTAAAATACATGCTCTTGGGTCGCGGACTAATGACATGAGTGCTAGTGGAGATCTGTTTGAGTTGTCCTAGAACTCAGGCAGATCTTCTGTGCCTCGTGATCTCCTTTATTGCAGATGAGTAATTTAAAATACATGCTCTTGGGTCGCAGACTAATGACATGAGTGCTAGTGGAGATCTGTTTGAGTTGTCCTAGAACTCAGGCAGATCTTCTGTGCCTCGTGATCTCCTTTATTGCAGATGAATAATTTAAAATACATGCTCTTGGGTCGCATACTAATGACATGAGTGCTAGTGGAGATCTGTTTGAGTTTGTCCTAGAACTCAGGCAGATCTTCTGTGCCTCGTGATCTCCTTTATTGCAGATGAGTAATTTAAAATACATGCTCTTGGTTCGCAGACTAATGACATGAGTGCTAGTGGAGATCTGTTTGAGTTGTCCTAGAACTCAGGCAGATCTTCTGTTTCGTGATCTCCTTTATTGCAGATGAGTAATTTAAAATACATGCTCTTGGGTCGCAGACTAATGACATGAGTGCTAGTGAGATCTGTTTGAGTTGTCCTAGAACTCAGGCAGATCTTCTGAGCCTCGTGATCTCCTTTATTGCAGATGAGTAATTTAAAATACATGCTCTTGGGTCGCAGACTAATTGACATGAGTGCTAGTGGAGATCTGTTTGAGTTGTCCTAGAACTCAGGCAGATCTTCTGTGCCTCGTGATCTCCTTTATTGCAGATGAGTAATTTAAAATACATGCTCTTGGGTCGCGGACTAATGACATGAGTGCTAGTGGAGATCTGTTTGAGTTGTCCTAGAACTCAGGCAGATCTTCTGTGCCTCGTGATCTCCTTTATTGCAGATGAGTAATTTAAAATACATGCTCTTGGGTCGCTGACTAATGACGTGAGTGCTAGTGGAGATCTGTTTGAGTTGTCCTAGAACTCAGTCAGATCTTCTGTGCCTCGTGATCTCCTTTATTGCAGATGAGTAATTTAAAATACATGCTCTTGGGTCGCGGGACTAATGACATGAGTGCTAGTGGAGATCTGTTTGAGTTGTCCTAGAACTCAGGCAGATCTTCTGTGCCTCGTGATCTCCTTTATTGCAGATGAGTAATTTAAAATACATGCTCTTGGGTCGCGGACTAATGACATGAGTGCTAGTGGAGATCTGTTTGAGTTGTCCTAGAACTCAGGCAGATCTTCTGTGCCTCGTGATCTCCTTTATTGCAGATGAGTAATTTAAAATACATGCTCTTGGGTCGCAGACTAATGACATGAGTGCTAGTGGTGATCTGTTTGAGTTGTCCTAGAACTCAGGCAGATCTTCTGTGCCTCGTGATCTCCTTTATTGCAGATGAGTAATTTAAAATTCATGCTCTTGGGTCGCGGACTAATGACATGAGTGCTAGTGGAGATCTGTTTGAGTTGTCCTAGAACTCAGGCAGATCTTCTGTGCCTCGTGATCTCCTTTATTGCAGATGAGTAATTTAAAATACATGCTCTTGGGTCGCGGACTAATGACATGAGTGCTAGTGGAGATCTGTTTGAGTTGTCCTAGAACTCAGGCAGATCTTCTGTGCCTCGTGATCTCCTTTATTGCAGATGAGTAATTTAAAATACATGCTGTTGGGTCGCAGACTAATGACATGAGTGCTAGTGGAGATCTGTTTGAGTTGTCCTAGAACTCAGGCAGATCTTCTGTGCCTCGTGATCTCCTTTATTGCAGATGAGTAATTTAAAATACATGCTCTTGGGTCGCGGACTAATGACATGAGTGCTAGTGGAGATCTGTTTGAGTTGTCCTAGAACTCAGGCAGATCTTCTGTGCCTTGTGATCTCCTTTATTGCAGATGAGTAATTTAAAATACATGCTCTTGGTTCGCAGACTTATGACATGAGTGCTAGTGGAGATCTGTTTGAGTTGTCCTAGAACTCAGGCAGATCTTCTGTGCCTCATGATCTCCTTTATTGCAGATGAGTAATTTAAAATACATGCTCTTGGGTCGCAGACTAATGACATGAGTGCTAGTGGAGATCTGTTTGAGTTGTCCTAGAACTCAGGCAGATCTTCTGAGCCTCGTGATCTCCTTTATTGCAGATGAGTAATTTAAAATACATGCTCTTGGGTCGCAGACTAATGACATGAGTGCTAGTGGAGATCTGTTTGAGTTGTCCTAGAACTCAGGCAGATCTTCTGTGCCTCGTGATCTCCTTTATTGCAGATGAGTAATTTAAAATACCTGCTCTTGGGTTGCGGGCTAATGACATTGTGACATCATCAGCCCTCCCCCTTTCAGGGGCAATCATTTTATACAGGAGGTTGAGCAGCTTCGCTCCACCTCTCGCACTATCACCCTTGGCGGAGGGAACCTGGATCACGTTGGACCTGCTAATCCACCTTTAGATCATTTATATAGGTAAGTGAAGTGTTTTAAGGACAGAGGAAGCCTGCCTTTACAATTCCTTGTTTCACTATAAAATAGCCTTCAAAGTCTCAGAATTCAAACAATGGGTGAGGAATCCAGACTAACAAAAGGTGTTAATTGGATAAGGGACTAGGTAGAATTTATCATGTCCGTGTGAAAGGAGACAGGGAATGGAAAGACGATGAGGGGAAGAAGGGGTGGGGGGATGTTTTTAATGAAAGCCAAAGAAGTCGATATTAATACCATCTGGTTGGAGGGTGCCAAGTTGGAAGATGAGGTGCTGTTTCTTCAATTTACGGGTGGTCTCGGTCTGGCAGTACAAGAGACCGTGGTCAGACATGTCGGCAAGGGAATGGGATGGAGAATTAAAATAGGTGGCCACTGGGAGATCCATGCAATTGAACCAGATAGAGATGAGGTGCTCAGCAAAGTGATCTCCCAATCTGCGTCCAGATCTCTGATGTAGGGGAGACCATAGTGGGAGCGGTAGATGATCCCTGCAAATTCACAAGTGAAATGTTGCTTCACTTGGAAGGAGTGCTTGAGGCTCCATATGGTGCTGAGGGAGGAGGTGTTCTCTAAATTATAAAAGGTTATAAAACTTTGAAAAAAATTCTGTTTCCCATGGATGGAAATTTCACTTTTATTCATGAGAGAGTTTAGTCAACAATTCAGGAACTTACTCCCAACAAAAAGCACTAGACACTAATTCAATTAATAATTGTTATGGGAAATTAAATTAATGCATGTGGGTGGAGTAAGGATTCAGGTTGACCCTGATCACCTTGGTGGAATAGGAAGGAGTAAATAGCTATTTTTTTATCTCTGGTCTCTCACTCTCCTCTGCCATTAAAGACCAATGGAAATTTACATAATGGAAGGAGACCATTTGGCTGAAACAAATTCTATTTAGATTAATCCTGGCTTCAGCTCTTGATCTACAGCCTGTTCCTAATGGAATATCAAGTTGTTGTCCATGTAATTTTTAAAGGTGATGAGGGTGTCTCACTCCAACAACCTTTCAGACCACCACTCATCTTTGGGTACCCTTTTACTATGTGATAGTGAGGCTAAAGAGATATATGTGTGCAGTTAAGTGGATTATTTACTGTTAGCAGGAGCCATTTTAAATTGTGGTCCAAACTTGGGCATTTGAGACAAGAAAAGTCATTGTACTGTGAAGTTTCTCTTTTTTTTTCATTTAACAATGCAGCTTGGTAGGATTCGCTTCTGGCCATTGAAACCGATGCTGCCCAATTACATCCATTTAACCTATCAACTCCATACATTTTGGAGGAAACTGAAGCACCCACAGAAAGCCCACACAAGTCACGGGGAGAAGGTACAAACTCCTTATAAACTGCGCTGGAATCAAACCCCAGTTGCTGGTACTAACTGCTGCGCTAACCGTGCCGTCCTGATCTTGGTGGCCTTCTGAAATGTTTACGTTCAGACTGTATGAAACCATCCTAAATTTTTTTTAGTTTCCTTTGTCACTTTTAGTTGGTTGCTGAATAACAGTGGAGGCCACTAGAGGACAGCAAATCATTACCTTTAAAATCTCATAGCTTTATTAACACCAAAAGATGGATGACTGTCTAAAAGATTCCTAGCCAGTCTAAAAGATTCAACAACATTTTTATAGTTGCATCATAGGTTGGAGAATAAAAAAGTAACAATATATCATCATTTTATTGTCTGTAAAATAGTATTTTGGCAATTAAAAAACATGTTTACCTCAATGACAACTGAAAGTTCTAATAGGGGGATGGTCCTTTTATTGACACAGGTCATTTATGAAGTTTCGGTTTCTATAGTCACTAAGTTCCACAACAAAGAAACTAGTCCTTTGGCCCAATTTGTTGATGCCAACCATGTTGTCCATCCAGCTAGTCCTATTTGCCTGCATTTGACCCATTCACCTCTAAATCTTTCCTATCTATGTGACAGTGTTTGAAATGTTATAATTAAACCTGCCTTTACCATTTCAACATCACAGAAACAGGCCCTTCAGCCCAACTTGACTATTCTGATTAATCTAGTCACATGTGACTGTGTTTAGCCCATATCCCTCTATATCTTTTCAATACATTTATCTGACTAAATTACTTTCAAGCATGGCAATTGTCCTTTTTGAAACTTCCTCTGGCAGATTGTTTCATATATCACTACCTTTTGTGTGAAGGTGCCCCTGGATCTTTTTAAAATTTCCATTCTCACCTTAATTTGTGACAGAATATAGATATGTTTTTGGGTGATAAATTGAGGCAGGGTTTGTTAGTGTAGGTCACATAAAAACCCTTTAAAACTGATCTTATTTAAAATACTGGAGCTCTGCTAATGCTAGACATGTTGGGGCCTCAGAGCCTTTGCAAAAGCATTGGAGAGTGTCCAAGAGATTTCACTAATGGACTGTTGTGTACAAAAAGGCAACAGATGAAAGAGCTTGTCGGAGCCGCAGACAGTCTGGAGGTGAACTTGCTGTTCTAAAAGGGTCTTGTGGTTTTGCAAGCAAAGAGAGTCAAACAGGCTTTTTCCCTCTATGTGTGAGAGCGAGAGAGAGACACCGAGATCAGTTTTACAGTCAGCAGCAGGAACTGGAACAGGACAAGCTGGCAAGCTTGTGGAAAGCCCCATTTGGAAGACATGTTGTGAGTGCTTAGTTCAGCCTGGTCAAAGCCCTCGTGGTTCATGCAAGAGGAGAGGACTGGCTAATGTTTCACTTTTAATAAGAGAAACAAAAAGGTACTCCGTGGTGACCTGAAAGAAAGAGGTTATCATCTGGAGAACCCTGAGGGGGCAAGCTTCTTTGGCAAGACACTGAAGTGGCTGATTTTAAAAAAGGAATCAGTTCTGGGTACCAGCGTACAATGAATCTCTCTCTAAAAAACAGACAAGAACCTTCCTGAGCAGTAATCATTTACCTTTCAAGCACCAAAGCTTGGTGAACTTTCTAAATGTTAAATTTTGTGCACAGTATAAGAATTGCCTGCAACCAGTGAACCTGGAGGTTTGAGAAGTGAGATTGGACTGTGAATCAAAGAACTTTTCTGAACTTACACACACATTACATATTGTGCGCTTAGAATTAGAAGGGGGTTAAGTTAGGTTAGTTAAGTCAATAGTGATAAGTTAGAGTTTGATACTGTTTTCATGTTTAAAGATAATTAAAAGCAACTTTTGTTTAAGTAACCAGTTGCCTTGGTGAATATCTATTACTGCTGGGTTTTGGGGTGATCTGTGCTCGTAACAAATTCTATGCCCTCTCTTTTTCGCAATACACAAATGTACCAGAAAAACTCAGCAGGTCACGCAGCATACATCGGAAGTAAAGGGTAACCAACTTTGAGTCCTTCATCAGGAATAAGTAAAGAATAAGTTTAAAAAAAAATGACATGATATGCCCAAAGAAAAAAATCAGAATCAGGATTTATTGTCTGAACAAGAAACAAACTTCAGTTGCTTTGCAGCAGCATCACAGTGTAAACATTCATATTATAACCACCTTACAACAATAATATAAAAAATAAAAATAATAGTGCACAAAAAGTAAGGTAGTGTCTTTGGTTCACTGATTATTCAGGAATCTGATGGTAGTGGGGAAGAAACTGTCCTTGTGCTGTTGAGTTCCCGTCTTTAGGCTCCTGTACTTTATTCCCATTGGTAGCAGAGTGAAGAGGGCATGACCTGGGCGATGGGGATCTTTGAGGATAGGGGCTTTTTCAAGACACTGCCTCGTAGCGATGGAGTGAAGTCTGGTGCCTGGAATGTCGCAGGCCGAGTTAACAACCCTCTGGAGTTTATTCTTGTCCTGAAAGTTGGCACCTCCATACCAAGCAGTGATGCAACCAGCCAGAATGCTCTCCACGGTACTCCTGTAGAAATTTGAGAGTTGGGGAGAGGAGGGAGAAGGAGGAATGCAAGGAGAATGAACACAGACCAACAGATAAAATGTAATAGGTTGATTCAGGCCTCTATTTTTCAGTTTTCTCACACTTGTTGGGGGAGGGGGGGGTTGGAGGAGTGGAGGAAAGACACACCTTATCTCTGTCTCATAATTTTATTAATCTATACAACGTCCTCCTGTGCTCCAAGGAGAAGTTTTTTAGCCTTATAATTCACGTATTCTTTTCAGTAGATGCTAATATTTTGTTGAATGTCCATTTTTGTATTGTTTCATGTTTGCTATCTTCTTTAGCTGTATTTATGTTTTCTAGTATTTTCTTATCAATTAAAAACTTTAGTTTCTTCTAAATTGAAAATGTTCAAAATTTGTACATTAACCACAATATGGTTAAAAATGGAAAATTGGTCATTTTATGTCCAATCAGTGAGATTTCTTTGGTGTGAGACCATGAGGGCCCACCAGTCAAACATTTGTTCCCCAAAGCATAAAAACAACTAAGCTAGCTATAGGAGGGGAAGGTTACGTTGGCAGGTGGTTTGGGTCGTGATGGCGGGGGCCATGTTGGAGGGAGACTGCCGGGACTGGGAGGGACAAATATCGGTGTTTGGGTGGAAGGGGTGGGGGGGAACATCAAGGGACAGAGCTTCCTCATTTCAAATTAGTTGTGTGTTTCCTGCATCACAACAATGGCCTCACTTCAAAACCACTTTGTTGGTTGTAAAGATGACTTTAGTTGATATTGCTAAAGGTGCTTTGCAAATACAAGCCTTTCAGTTTTCTTTCCTCACCTAGGTTCAAGGAAAGGGCAGGCAACCTTTTACCATGTGTGGGCCGGATAGTGTTTCGGTGGTGCACCGCACTGATGCTACAGTAAATGAAATGAATACTGAACACAGGCATTATGTAATTGAAGGTTTTGGTTGTCTCTGCTTGAAGGACGTAATGTACAATGTATGAACATAACCAATGATAAATTATCAAAAAAAATCCACAGAAAAAGTTCAAGCAACGAGATCAACCGTATTCTTTCCAAAAATCTATGTTGATGCATTTCAGGTCAGGGAAGGCATCTTCAAATCAGGAAATGCACCAAAAATCACCAGTTAGTTATTAAAATGACAATAAAAACAAAAAAGTCAAAAAGAGAAAAATTAGTCACAATGAAAATAAAATAACTAACCCCAAAACAGACAATCAGTGGGAAACTTCATTTTGTTTGTTTGTTTGAAAGCATTTTAATATTGGGTGACATAGTTGTTCATGTCAATAGCAAGGCCTCATCTGAATGGGCATTAGTCATATGTATTCTCAAGTAGTTCTTGGTGTACTTCATTTTTGAGAACAGTTGCGCACACTAGTCGTGGCTACCCCTTGAGGTTGAGGATGATGTTCCGTTGATCCACAGAGTGAAGACACCTGTGCGTGTATTTGTTTAATGTGCACTAAAAAAAAAGAAGCATATGATACTTCACAAATCAACCAACTAATTCCAATAGTATGGAAACCACGATGATTAGAGATGATGGATTTGTTGCAGCCTTCATCCGCCTTCTCAACTGCTGAGTTCAGAGTAACTTTGTCCACCTGTTCCACTGTCAGGGTCTTGATTGGATTGTTCTTCATCAGGGATCTCACCCTTGACCTTACTGCCATGGGTGGCCCTACCAGGAGCACAGCTCCAGATGGCATCGCTCTCCGGATCTCAGGACCACACAAGTTTCTCCACCATGACAAGGTGACAATCACACATGTATGCACTGCCAAAGAGCGATGCCTTCTTTTTTTTGCCTGCTCCACCAAGTTTTTATAATTCCCATGTGGAAGAAGATTTTTTTAATCTATAAAAGTCAATCAAAGATCTGCATTAGATTTAGATTTCAACTGATCACTGCAATGCATCTCAATAAGTTCCATCTGAAAATTTTCTGGTTTCCACATCCACACTGAATGGAGTTGGAAGCAAATTGAAGTCACTTGCATGCAAAAGAAAATCAGCACCAATGAGGCAAAAACTCTTTTTTTCAAGTCATGGAGTACAGTCACAAAAACATCTCGATTAGTTGGTTTGCATTTTTGTCGATTGGGAAAATGTGCAAAATTTGATTTGATTGATTGATTTATTTAATCTGGCTTTCTCACAATTGAAGTTTTGTTTCAAAGGCAACAATGTGTGTATACATTGTGATCCATCCATGGATCAGCTGATTTTTTCTCCTTGAGGTTGCAAGTTCAGGTTGTTCAGATGAGACATAACATCCACGAGAAATGCCGCCTGATAGTCAATCAGGATCACGAAAATGGGAGGCATCCTTGTACTTGCCTTCAAGGAATGTTGCTACTTCTTCATGCAGGGCAAATACTTTTCCCAGCATTATTCCACAGCTAAGCCAGTGACATTGCATTAGTAAGCAAGGTCACGATAATCAACAATGTGCTTCCAATAAAAATTGTTGGAATTGATGATGATTCAAACCTCGAGACAGAATCAGATTAACTGCCTTCTCTCGAACCATTGCTGATGCTCCATCAGTTGTAATGCCCACGAGCATTGACAGATCCAGTTTCGTGCCTGCCATTATTTTTTGCAATGCTCAAAAATGTCTGCTCCTGTTACAGTGCCCTTTATAGGGATTGACAACGAATTCCTCAACAATATCAGAACTTGACCTTGTTCTTCGAACGGCAGTGTCTTTTAAATCTGTGCTTTCATCAAGTGCGTGGAAGCAAAAACTGTAAATTTTGCAGTTGTCCTTTAAACAACCTCTGACATCTGCTGACCTTTCTTAGATTCGCCGTGTGACTGTTCTTCGAGAGAGGCAAACAGCTGACTTTTTTTTCCCCTCTGGATAAACAATGTCCACAACTCCCATCAAGCATTCCCTCACAAAATCTCCATCTGTAAGAGGCTTCATCTTTTCTGCTATCAGGTTTGATACTGCATAACTCGTGTATATTTCTTCCTATTTCAACATTCTTTTTTGTGAAAAATGAACTTTGTTTTTCCAAGCTCTCTTTCAGTCTCCACACTTTATCTATCCTAGCTTGTCCACTCAATTCCTTGAATTTTGCATGTTTTGTTTCATAGTGGCACTTGATGTTGAACTCCTTGTTCACAGCAACACTTTCATTGCAAATGAGGCAAACAGGTTTCCCAAAATGCTGCACAAAGAAGTAATTTTCAGTCCAAGTTTCTTGGAAACTTCGGTACTCAGCATTTTGTCGCCATGCTGGGGGTAGAAAAAACTCAACAATCTAATCATTATTAATGAAGTAACTAAGAAAGAAATCTTTCATAACTTTCACTTAACGATTTAAAAAATTATATAAATACAGAGAACCAAATAAAACTTCATAAACTTGATTCTGAATAATCTCACGTCATAGTGAAACGTTTTAACTTTGAATTGCTTTACAAAAACACCTCATCACGTATAAATAAATATATAAATAAAAATAAATTTTAAAACTCATTCTAAATGAGAGGATGCGATTCACGTTTCACGCCAATGACGTCTCTTCAAAGGCATATTGAGTGTAAAATAAAATCAAGTAGCTAATTAACTGAATTAGAAAATTGGTACAAACTGAGGAAAGTTTTGACAAAGAATAAGTAACACTATGCAACAATTCAAGTCCCGAAACTAACTGATGGGTGCACATGACTTAACTTTTTTGGTATTTGCTGTTTACTCGTTTTTTTATAGGTCCTTTTTGGTTCCACGTCTATTTTTGACATTTATCCGAATGTTTCCATTTTACAATTTTTTCATTTTATATCTCTACTTGTATCAGAGGACCGGGTGCACATGGGCCTTTTGCATTGGGTTGCGGGCCAGATCCGGCTCACGGGCTGTAGATTGCCCACCCCTGTCCTTGGACATGTCTGAGTTCCTAAGATATCTCTTCAAAATTTTCTCCCCAGCAATCACAGATCTTGAGACCTTCACCTCAGATTTTCTAAATCTATACAGGTATAGATTTATACCTGTATAGAAGTATTAACCAGAGAGGGCACGATCTTGGATCTCCTATAAGGGAACGAGACAGGACAGGAGACAATAGTATCTGTAGGAGAACATTTTTGGTTCCAGTGATCATAATCCCTTTAGTTTCAAGTTAATTATGGATATGGATAGGTCTAGTCCTATCTCAGGTTGAGATTCTAAATGGGAGAAAGGCCAATTTTGAGGAAATGAGAGGATCTAGAATGTATGGATTGGGAGAAATTTTGTTTTTGGCAAGGATATGTTCATTAAGTGGAAGGCCTTCAAAGGTAGAATTTTGAGAGTACAGAGTTTGCATGTTCCTATCAAGATTAAAGACAAAGTTAACAGGCATAGGGAACCTTGGTTTTGGTGGGAATTTGGGGATCTGGTTAAAAATAAGAGGGAGATGTCAGCAGAAGGGAGCAAATGAGGTTCTTGTGGAGTATTAAAGAATGCAAGATTAAAAAAAACTTAAGGAGGAAATCAGGAAGGCTAAAAGAAGATATGAGGTGGCTTTGGCAGATAATGTGAAGGAAATTCCTTAGGGTTTCTACAGGTATATTAAAAGCAAAAGCATCTCCTTGAAGATGAGAGTAGTCAGTTATGCAAGGAGCCAGAATAAAGATCTTAAATTTTTTTTTGCATTCATGTTTACTCAGGAAACTAACAAAGAGCCTAGGAAAGAAAGCAATTCAAGCAGTGAGGTCATGGAACCTATTTATCTAAAAGAGGAGGACTTGCATACTGTCTTCAAGCATATAAGGGTGTATAAATCACCAAGCCCTGACAAGATATTGCCTCAGACCTAGGTTCTAGGTTCTATTATAAGTCAATTGTGAGACTCAATCCTCAGATCTGGATCTGCTAGTGTAGAAATTGGAGAAGCCCTGGCAAAAATATTAAAAATGACCTTAAACACAGGTGAGGTTCTGCAGATTGAAGAGTAGCTAATGTTGTTTAGTTGTTAAAAAAATGTTTCACAATAACCCAAGAAATTATAGGCTGGAGTACCTGACATCAGTAGTAGGTACATTATTGGAAAGTGTTCTAAGAGATTGGATTTATAAGTATTTGGATAGCCAGAGACAACCTTTGGATAGTCAACTTGGTTTTGTGCGCAGTAGGTCATGTTTAACCAATCATAGAGTTTTTCAAGGTGGTTACCAGGAGTGTTGATGAAGGAAAGGATGTGGATGTTGTCTACATGGACTTTATTAAGGCTTTGGACAAGTTTCCACAAAGGAGGTTAGTCAGGAAGCTTCAGGTGCTCTGTGTTCATGGTGAGGTAGTAAACTGGATTTGACATTGGCTAATCGGAAGAAGCCAGAGAGTGGTTGTGGATGATTGCTTCTCAGGCCGGAAACCTATGACTAGTGGTGTGCCTCATGGATCAATGCTGGGACCATTGTTGTTTGTCATCCACATCAATGATCTGGATGATAATGTGGCAGATTGGATCAGCAAGGTTTCAGATGACACAATGATTGAAAGTGTAGTGGACAGTGAAGGAGGCTTTCAAAGGTTACAGGTGGATCTGGACCAGCTGGAAAAATGGGCTGAAAAGTGGCAGATGGAATATAATGCAGATAAGTGTGAGGTGTTGCATTTTGGCAGGACAAATCAAGGTAGGACTTCAGGAACTGAGTTACAGGGAAAGGTTAAACAGATTAGGACTTTATTCCCTGGAGTGTAGAAGAATGAGTGGAGATTTTATATACAAAATTATGAAGGTTGTAGATAGAGTAAATGCAAGTAGACTTTTTCCTCTGAAGGAAGGTGAGATACAAACCAAAGGACATGGGTTAAGGGGAAAGATTTAGGGGTAACATGAGGGGGAACTTCTTCACCTGGAGAGTAATGGGAATGTGGAACAAGTTGCCAGTTGAAGTGGAGAATGTGGGCTCAATTTTCACATTCAAGAAAGATTTGGACAGGTAATTTGGAGGGGTATTAAGGGATAGGGCTTGGTGCAGATAAATGGGATGAGGCAGAATAATAGTTCGACGCAGACTAGAAGGGCCTGTTTTCTGTGCTGTGATTGATGTTCTAGGTTCTATTATGAGTCAATTGTAAGACTCAATCCTCAGATCTGGAGACTGCCACTAAACTAATCATTTCAGCCCATCAAGATCCAAGAGCAGCAATAGGCCCAAAGACAGTAAACATTGCAATATCCCCTTTGGGGTTTGTAGTTTAAGGTTCCAATTTACTGGAAATTGTTTAAATATTTAGCCAACAAGTAAGTGTATACAGAGCCATTGTCATACCCACACTCCTGTTCGGCTCCGAATCATGGGTCCTCTACCGGCATCACCTACGGCTCCTAGAACGCTTCCACCAGCGTTGTCTCCGCTCCATCCTCAACATTCATTGGAGTGCTTTCATCCCTAACGTCGAAGTACTCGAGATGGCAGAGGTCTACAGCATCGAGTCCACGCTGCTGAAGATCCAGCTGCGCTGGGTGGGTCACGTCTCCAGAATGGAGGACCATCGCCTTCCCAAGATCGTGTTATATGGCGAGCTCTCCACTGGCCACTATGACAGAGGTGCACCAAAGAAAAGGTACAAGGACTGCCTAAAGAAATCTCTTGGTGCCTGCCACATTGACCACCGCCAGTGGGCTGATATCGCCTCAAACCGTGCATCTTGGCGCCTCACAGTTTGGCGGGCAGCAACCATCTTTGAAGAAGACCGCAGAGCCCACCTCACTGACAAAAGGCAAAGGAGGAAAAACCCAACACCCAACCCCAACCAACCAATTTTCCCCTGCAACCGCTGCAACCGTGTCTGCCTGTCCCGCATTGGACTTGTCAGCCACAAACGAGCCTGCAGCTGACGTGGACATTTACCCCCTCCATAAATCTTCGTCCGCGAAGCCAAGCCAAAGAAGAAGAAGAAGAAAGAAGAAGAGTGGGTTCATTTTCCAGCATCTGCATGTCAGAGTAGAAAACACCTTCAATTGAACTGACTCTCATGGACCACCCCAATCACCTTTCAATCTGTACAAATGCTCTAATTCATTATAGTAATAACCATGCGTTACCCATTTATATACAAGTGTTGTGCATATTAAATACATTCAAGCAGTATTGTCATTGGATAATCAGCCAGATGTTCAAATTGAATGCATTTAATGAATTGTATGATTTGTCTGACCATTGGAATAATGAGCCTATTTTCTGAATTGAGGGAATGTGGCTCTATAGTAAATGAATTGATCTGAACCCAAATGACAGCTAATTTGGGACAATGACTTTATGAATCAAAGATTGTTGTCATACGCATACGTACGATATACAAATACAACAAATGTCATATTTGCTGCAATTTCCCAGTTGTGTAAAGTACTGGCAACAAATTAAGTATAATTAAGATACCATAAAGATTAAAAAAAATGAGAAAAGGAAAAAAAAACCAATAAATATCCTATTATTTTATTCTTAGTATCGGATAGAGTTAAGAATGTAAGATACTTGCCCAGTGGTTTTTGTGCTTTAGTTTATTTAGTGTGTATGTTTGTATTTAGTGTTGGCGGAATATCTCCCACAAATGAAAAATGAAATATTAAAATTGGTAATTGTGGAGGAGGGAAGCATCAAGGAAAGTGTTGAGATTTAAAAAAAAATCAGTTGCCAAAATTTCCTTGATCAAATTAGATTAATATATTCAAATAAAAATAAATATAGAGAGTAAAATATTGCTGACATTGATGGTTGAGGCCTATATTAAGAAGTGCATATTCTATGTTCCTTCATACATATGGTCGAATAGATATACTGCTGCTATTGGTGTGGGTCAGGTTTATGCAGATTCTTGAGAAACAATCTTAGAGATGAGCTTCAGAATATCTGCTTCTATAGCCAGGCAGTCCGACACAGTTTGCAACATGATTTTTTTTCCATTATATTTTGAAATTGTGCACAACTATATCTTGTATTATCATACACAAGGATTGGTAGATCTGACAAATGTTCGTAAAGATTTTTGTTACAAAGAAAACATGGCAATGTGTAAAGGTATAGAACATAGAACAGTACGGGTCCTTTTGTCTACAATGTTGTGCCAAGCTGTAGAAACATACTCTTCATCAATCTAATTATTCCCTCCCTCTCAGCGCATAACTGTACATTTTTCTTACATCCATGTGTCTATCAAATATTCTTTTAAATATCCACCAACAACCATCAATTAATTCCGGATACCCACCATTCTCTGTGATTTTTCAAAAAAATTCCTTCCTCCATCACCCTTGTCAGAGACAAGTTCTAGCTCATTTAACTTTTCCTTATAAAACATGTACTCCAATCCAGGCAGCTTCCTGATAATTCTCGTTTGCACTCTTTCTCACACTTCCTTCCAATAATGTGATGATCAGAAATGAAAATGATATTCTTGTGTGGTTTATAGAGCTGCAACATTACCTCACTGTTCTTGAACTCAGTCCCTGATGAATGAAGGCCAGCACATCATGCACCTTCTTAAACACCCCATCAAAATGCACAGCAACTTTAAGGGATCTATTGTCTTGGATCCCACAGCCCCTCTGTTCCTCAACACAAGAATCTTGCCATTAACGTTGTATTTCACCTTTGATCTTCCAAAGGTCATCATTTCACACTTTTCCAGATTGAATTCCATCTGCCACTTTTCTGCCCAACTTGTCTATATCCTGTTCTAACCTATGATAACCTTCAACATTATCCAACAATCTTCGTGACATCTGCAAGCTTACTAACCCTCCCTCCTCTTCTTCATCCAAGTCATTTATAAAAATGTCAAAGAGCTGGAGTGTCAGGGCAATCTTCTATTTGTTTTCAATTTCTTGGCACAAACAAACTTGAAACAAAATACAGCTAGAATCATTTATCTGCAGGTTAGCCACATGTAAACAGCAAGTTATTACATGCATGATGTGGAATGATCTTACTGATCTTTGGCTTGAAGTTCTTTCTTGTGGTTAAATTGCAAAACCAATTCTCAAAGTTGTGTTATGCTTCTTGGTTAGTATTTTCTGTATATTTCCTGTAACTCAGAAGTTTGTTTACAGAGTGCATTTGCTTCAGTTTATTTGCTTCAGTTTTTCAAAATAGCGTGGGTGTGCCATCTTTAGATGGTGCAGTTAGCATTTGCGTTAGCTGAGTCAAGTTGCCCAGTATTCCACTGGCATTGAAATAAAACTGTGCGCTTTGGACAATGTGGTGATGAACTTGATCTTCAGTAGATTGGACTAAACATGCAAGAGTACTGTCTGTTGGATATCGTCACACATTTGTTTTACAATTGAACCAAATCATAGAAAAGGAATACAGCTGACACTGTTTGACAAGGTCCAGCAGGGGAGGTTGGTCAAAAAGCTTCAGTCGTTCAATATTCAGGATGAGGTCATAAATTGAATTAGATGTCGACTTTGTGGGAGAAGCCAGAGAATGTAGAATATAATTGTATCATTTGCTGGGTCCATTGTTGTTTTTCATCAAAATCAATGATCAGGGTGATCACATGGTAAACTAGATCAGCAAGTTTGCAGGTGGCACTAGAAGAGCTGAAGGGCCTGTTTCTGGGCAGCAATGTTCTATGGTTCAACACTGCCTTGAAAGGAAGGCATCTTTACTTTGTTTGACTCCAGCAGCAAAACAAGTGTTGTGATACTGACCTCTTGGTAAAGGCCTTAAAATGTTAAATCTCTGTTTATAGATTTAAACAGTTTGTTATTTTAAATGAATTTACAACGAAATGTATTTTGGATTTCCAAGTGATACAAAGGTTACTAATAAATAAAATCAAGGCAAAAATTTACAAACATTTCCATAAATTACTTTTTCCTAGTTTTATGCTTGGTTTGAAGCCAGTCAGTTACTTGTTTACAAACTTTATTACCCTGCATCTATCCTCCTTTAACCTCTCTCACCTGTCATTCCTTCCACTGTTATTTTGGTGTCTTTAGAAACATTGTTTCGATCCTCTAATGACCATCACCAATATTCAACAATGATACATAATCAAATTCCAGAAGACCTTGAATTAACCCCCACAGTGCAGCAACCATCTATTTTTAAAAGATTCCTATGCTTCTTTCCTTCACAATTCTATCCAGGAGTCTGATAATGTGATTTCTCTTTCTTGCTTTCAAAATGTCTCTATTACAAGTTCATAGCCATATTCTCTTTATACAACCCCAACAGTTTAATGTCATAATTTTCCAAGTTCATTACATAAATACTGTTGGTTATTTTCTAATTCCACTTCTATTTCTCTCCCAAGAATCCTTTTTGAAAGATTAATATTGGAGTTGAACCATGTGGCTCTTCTCTGCAATGACTATATATCCTGTCTTTGAAGATCCACGCTGAGTACACATTACTCAAGGTATGGTTACATCATCCTGCAGATATTTTGATCATACTTTTCTCTGACTTGTGCTCTAACATTTGAACTTTTTTTTGCTGACTATCATATTTTGCAGGCTCACTTAATCATTTTCATCTTCATCCTTGCATATTTTGAAACATTATTAGAATGATAAAGGTTCTTTGTAAAAAAAATTTGCTTGGGGCATGCCACAGAACAAATCAGACCATCTGTAAAATATCTGTCTCCAATCTTCATTTTATGCTTTATTCATTTTGGGGATCTGGGCCTTGTCAGTTAAGTCAATACTTATTGCTGGCCTTACCTGCCTTTGATGAAGAAAGTTTCTACTGGTGTTTCCATCGTTCTTTGCAACAGGGAGCTCAGAGAATGATGTATTTCCAAGTGATGATGGTGCACTCCAGGCAGGATTCCTTTGTGCCGGCTGCCAATGGTGGTAGAGTTTCACAGGTTTCCAAACTAAATTCAGAATGGCTTTGGAAAGTAACTGCAAGTTTACACACTAGAACTAATGTGCACGGATGATGGAGGAACACTTATTTTGGTGTCCTTGATGGTGTAGAAAATTGTTGGCAATGCAAGTATCCAGGCAAGCAGAGCATATTCTACGACTTTCCTCATTTGTGTCTTGTCAATGATGGAATGGATTTAGGGTGTCAGGACCATGTATCACTCACTGCAAGATACCCAGAGTCTGGTTTGGAGATATAGGGAGAATATAATGGAGGGCACAGGGTGAGAGGAAAGACAGTCATGGCTTTGAAAGTCCTACCTGTAGATCTTGGGAAGAGGCAGGCAGACTACAGAACTGAAAACTGTGGTAGAAACGGATCTTGTGGAATTGAACCCAGATTGGAGGATGGCAAATGTTCTTCTTTTGCTTAAAAAGGGTAATAATGAGAATCCTGGGAATTCTAGAATGGTGAGTCTTATGCCAGTCATGTGCAAACTATTGTAGAGGATTTTTAAGGATGGGATCTATGAGCATTTGGAGAAGTACAGTCTACTCAAGGAAAGTCAGCAGAGCTTTGTGAAGGGAAGGTCGTGCCTCATGAGTCTAATTGAGTTTTTTGAGGCAGTAACAAAGGAAATTAATGTGGATACAGTTGTAGATATGGTCTATATGGATTTTAGTGAGGCATTTGACAAGGTTCCCCATGAGAGTCCTGTTCAGAAAGTCATGAGGCATGGGATCCATGGAATCTTTATTGTGTGGATAAAAAAAATTGGCTTGTATGTAGAAAGCAGGGAATGGTATTGGAAAGAAGTATTCTGCCTGGTGGTCAGTGACTAGTGGAGTTCCACAAGAATCAGTACTAGGACTCTTGCTTTTTGTGATCTTTATAAATGTTCTAGATGAAGAGGTGGAAAGATGGGTCAATAAGTTTGCAGATGATATGAAGGTTGGAGGAGTTATGGATGGTGTTGAAGTTCGTTGTAGATTACAAAAGGCTATAGACCGGATGTAAAGTTGGGCAAAAAAGTAGCAGATGGAATTCAATCCAGATAAGTGTGAGGTGATGCATTTTGGAAGATCAAACTAGAAGGCTGAGTACAGGGTTAAAGATTTTTTAAAAAATATTTTAGTTTGAGAATTTTAAATCAACATGCAGTCAAAATGAAGAATAATATAAAAGAAAAATATCAATAATATTAACAAAATTATACAAATATTGATCTGCGGGTCGATATTAAAGCAAGTGAGAAAAGAGTCAACATGTGATTCAATTATTATAAAGAAAGAAAAGTTACAATAATACTACAAAAATGTAAATTCAACGTCCATGTTGAACCAAAGGGAGAAAAAGATAATAGAAAGAAGAACAAAATAAGAGGAACCCTTCCAAGAAACAAGAAGAAAGAAAAGATTGGGTTCACCTCGGATAAACCCCACCCCCATCAAGAGACAATAACTTGACTTTTCTAGGGTCCTTGGCGCTGCGAGCACTGGGGGGAAATTGTTAAAGATTTACCCCGACGTACCTTAATATGAATTCCATATTCTTAAAAATACATCATACCTGTTTCTAAAGTTCTAGGTAATCTTCTGCAGGGGAACACAGTTATGCATTTCTGTCTTCCAGCAGACTAAACCTAGTTGGGAATCAGATTTCCAAGTAACTGCGGGCATTTCCTGGCACCACTAAAGAGAGCTTAACACATTTTAATTGTTATTTCAACAGCCTCATTTTGGGTCTTGTGACTTCTAAATTCCCCAATAAAAAGTAATTCAGGTGCCTGAGAGTATTGAATCAATAGTAATTTCTTTCCAGGAGATTATGCAAATCTTCCCAGAAAGGCCTCACTTTAGGGCATGACCAGGTTGAATGGAAGAAAGTATCTATTTCTTGACCACGTTGAAAACATTGGTCTGATATTTCTGATTTCAATTTATGTAACTTTTGTGGAATAAGGTAGTGCTGTTGCAAGAAGTTATATTGCACCAGCCAATACCTTACATTAATGGTGTTAGTCATGCTGTCCCAACATAAGTCGGACCAGCAAAGTAGATCAATTTCTATACCCAAATCTGTTTCCCACCTTTGTCTTAATTTATCAAACCCTTGTTTAGGGGTTGCCTCCTGAAGTATTTTTTTTTGCCCCCAGAGTCTCTATTTAACCACACTGTGGTAAGGTTACTGCTGGACCTAATTTGTTCATTAAATAAGATCTTAATTAAAGATAGCAGAAAAAAGGTGTATTTAAAACTCCATATTTATTCCTAAATTGCTCAAATGTCATAAATTGTTCCTGCTCATATCAATCCTCGATACACTTGACCCCTCTCTGGGACCAAGTGTCCAGGATTTTATTATGAATCATTAATGGAATTAACATATTTTAAGACAGAGGTGTTTTAGGTGAAAGACCCCCCCCCCCCCCCCCCCCGCCGCCAATCTCTAATTTGACTTTTAATTTTATTCCATATTGTAATTATATGCTTTAATAGGGGGGCTTCTTTAGGGCCAGATAATAATTTAGAATTCCATTTTATATATAGGGTTTTTGGCTAGCACCTCACCAACCTTGTGCAACTCCAATTTTACTCATGAAGTCTTGTATCCTCCATCAAAGAGGAAGGTGACAAACTTCAATTTGGTTGCCCAAAAATATATTTTGAAATCTTAGAGTGTTCGTCCTCCCAATTCTTCATTCCAAGTTAATTTATCAACAGAGACTCTGGAAGGCTTACCTTTTCACAGAAACTTTCTGATTCATTTATTAAGGTTTTGAAAGAATCTGAGGTAGAGGAACAGAGGGACCCTGGGGGTCCAAATCCATGCATCATTCAAGGTCACTGCACAGGTTGAATCGATAGTTAAGAATGCCTATGGGATATTGGGCTTCATTAATAGGGGGATTGAATTCAGGAGTTGAGAGGTCATGTTGAAACTCTACAAATCTCTGGTGAGACCACACTTGGAGTATTGGTTCAGTTTTGTTTACCTCATTGTAGGAAGTATGTGGAAGCTATGGAGAGGGTGCAGAAGAGATTTACCATAATATTGCCTGCATTGGTAAATAAGGTTAGCAGAGCTGGGACTTTTCTCTTTGGAGTGAGCGGAGAGTTAATAGAAGATGATGTGAAGCAGAGAGAGAGTGGACAGCCAGCATCTTTTTCCCAGTGCAGGAATAGCAAAAAACTGAGGACACATGTACAAAATGAAGGGAGGGATGTTTAGGGGAGACATCAGGGGCAAGTTTTTTTTTACACAAAGAGCTGTGGGTGCCTGGAATGCCTTGCTATGGATGGTGGTGGAGGCTGAAACATTAGGGGCATTTAAGAGATTCTTAGCCATTTGGATGAAAGAAAAATAGAGGGTTACAAGGTCAGAATGGTATAGTGCATTTTTTAATATATGGGTCCGCACCATATCAAAGGCCATAGAATCTGTATTGAGCTGTCGTGTTCTATTTCTACAATGGTTTGCAAGGTCAATTTGGCACTCAGCCAACATGTCATTAACTTTTCCACATGTTTTAGATCATAAAAACGAGGCTAAAACTACAAAATGAATTTGCTTCAAGGAAAAGATTCATAAAGAAAAATGTATCTCATAAAACAAAGTTTAACATGAGTTTTTTCCAGACTGTATTTCTACAGTGCTCTGTTGTTTTCAAGGTAAATAACCAATAAAGTACTTACTTTTGCAGATATATTTCTTTGTAATTGCACAGTCTTGGCCTTTAATCTATCAAAGTGAATAAATAGATGAAAAGCCATGGGCTGCATATGAATGAGACGTTAATGTCTGCATTCTTACTCCACAAGCAATATATAGTATAGAATAGAATTCTGGCAAGCAGGATGTAACAGATCTTGTTACGTGTTTGCATCTCCTTACATCTGTGTCTTGCATAAATGAAAGATCATGGTACAAATATCCTCATGTGCCTTTCATTTTCAATCTTGTTATTTGCTCAATTTTCTTTATATAATGTGGTACTATTATATAAGGGAAAATAAACAATTACTTTGGATTAGTTGTGAGGTGAGACCTAAAATTATATATTTTCCCCGCATCTGGCAATTAGGCTGCCTCCTTAATGGCCAGGAATCCACATAAACCAGCATGCAATGCAACTCGTGTATCAGGTGAGCCCCCTGAATTTTCACCTAAAATGTAGGTTTTGAGCTATACTCGCTGTATAAAACTACCCAGGACTGGCACTTACCACTGACCAGTGGAATGATGCTGTTAGGCACATTTTAATATGCTAATTCACAATATTTTCATTTCAATATTTTTTTATTGGTTCATCAAGTAAATGTTATATAGGTACATGATAATAATAAAATATTAACAAATCACATATGATAATAAAAATGGTGTTGAGACCTACATTACATTGAGAAGAAGTAAATAAAAAACCCCCACTAATTATCACCCCCCTCCCTTCAAAGGCTACTGCTAAACATAACAGTTCACAACCTGATAATAAAAAGGAAGGAAATCAATGGTGTTATGAAATCCTGAGGACCCCCAAAACCAGCAGCAATAGATGCACCACAACACAGGGTCACTTAAACAAAAATAGTTTTTAAATTATATTTTAACAAGAAAGCAGAATTAAACTTTAACATTACTTAACCTACTTACTTAACCTACCTAACTACTTAATCCCCCCTCCAATACTAAGCGCAGGTGTGCATAATATATATTTAAGATTAAAAAATTTCTTTGGATCACAGTCCTATCTCACTGGTTGCAGGCAATTCTTGTATTGTGCACAGAAGTTAGCATTAACGAAGTTCACCAGTCTTTGGTGCTTAACAGGCAAATGGTTACCACTCAGGACGGTTCTTGCTGGTTTTCAGAGAGAGAGATTCCTTTTCCAGGACATCCGCAACTGATTCCTTCTCAGTCAGTCTTGCTGACGAATCTTGGCCCCTTCAAGGTTCTCCAGGTGATCCTCTTTCTTTCAGGTCACCTTTCAGACCACCAGTCTTCTCCTTTGACCAGGCAGCCTTCCAAAGTTTGCCAGCTTGTCCCTCTGGACTCCTTCTCTCTCAGTTTCACACCCTCCCTCTCTGAGAGCAAAACTTTTCTCCTCCTGTCTGCAAAGAATACATGCTCTCCCAGGCAAGCTGTATTCTGCAACTTTGTTGCTCATTCGACAAAAAGCATTTTGCAAAAGTCCTGCAAAATGTGTGTGTGCAAGCTGCTCCAACAATTCCTCCCAAGCCACCTCTAAATACTCTGTCACAATGGGGTCAAAAACCCCAAAAGTTAACTAATATTACAACTTTTAAAATAATTAAGAAAAGAACCCCATAAACAAACAAAATTAAGATTCATTTCAGTAGTGGAGAATCTAATTTTTTTTCCAAAGTCAGACATGCCATCGTTATCAGACAACTATTGAGTGAGGGTGGAAGAGACAGCATCTTTCCATCTCATTAATATGGACATTCTAGCAATAAGGGAAGCAACTATGTGGGGTTGTGAAACAGTCAATATCAGACCCATTGTCCCACTTATTCCAAAAAGAGCAAGAAAGGATTTGGAGTCATTAATATTAAGGACTAAAGACAAGGTACGAAATACCCCTTCCCAAAAATTGGAAAGGGAGAACATACACAAAACATATGATACAATGTAACTTCTTCAGTTATACATTTGTAATATTGAGAAGAGAGATTAGAATAGAATTTAACTAATTGGACTTTGGAATAGTGGGCCTGGTGTACTACCTTAAATTGTAATAATGAGTGTTTAGCACAAAGAGGGGATGAATACACTCGCTTCAAAAATAAAATTCCATGTAGTTTGAGGAAATATCTAGAATGATAACACCTGTTTATGATCAGGTTTGTAATTATAAATCTTCCTTATCATATTAGGTTCCAGGTCTTGAGGGAACCTCAAAATTAAGAATTCAAAAAGCTCCTAACCTGTAAATAACAAAAAAAGGATGATGTTTAGCTATATGCACAATATTTTAAAAGCAAATTACCCAGTAAAGGTTTAAATTACATTTGTAAACTAAACCACTGTTGGGTCCTTGATCAGGCTGCTTAAAACCTGTACAGAGCCGATAGCAGTCAGACTGGGTGGATGGACCCTGCAGGGGTGCACTGAGACTTTGTTGTTAAGGTTCAGATTTTATACTTGGCTAGGGGTAATGCTGAGATTTTGCTGTTAAGGTTTGGATTTTATACCTGGTGTATAATACGCCCCTTGTTTTGGGGTGACATTTTTAACATTCAAGGACCTTATGCACTGGCATAAACGGTAATTGATCTGTTTCCTCACAGAGTGATAACACGATGTAATGGTATGGATTGTATATGCTAATTGGCTCGGGCTGGCCCACCCTCTGATGATACTCTCACCTGGACTCCTCCCCTGGGACCCTGGCCATAAAGGTCAGGCCACCTGTCCCTTCCCTAGTTTGGATCCGGGCCATCTCAAGTCTTCTGTATAATAAAGCCTATCTTTCCCCTCAGTATTTGTCATTGTAATTATTGGGACAACTGATAGTGCCCAACAATTTATTGTACAGAAATTTTAACGTCTCTGATAATGGAGAAAGTTGCTGCGCCCTGATTGGCTAGAGGTGGATCCCCCAAGTCCTGAGTGCATCAGAACTCTTTGAGCAGTGGGTCAATTGCTTCAACAACTTCCTGGAGGCCGCTGCAGGAGTGGTCGATTCGGATGAGAAGAGGCTGAAAGTCCTACAGGCAAGAGTTGGCCAGAGGGCTTTCCAGGCCATCCGAAGCTGCACAACCTACTGAGGCGATGGCTGAGCTACGGGTTCTATACAAGCCCAAGATCAATGAGGTCTACTCCCGTTACCTCCTGGCTTCTAGAAAACAGCAGAGTCAGTAGAAGAGTTTGTCCGAGCCCTGATCACACTGGGGAAAGACTGTTTGGAAAACCCCACGATCCCTGTGCCAGGGGCCCAGTGCATGGAAGACCTGGTCCGGGACACTTGCATGTCGGGGTTGAGGTCGGATTATACCTGACCCGCCACTATCCTCTGCGCAGCAGCAACCCTCACCAGTGACATCACTTCCACCCCCCGACGACGTCACTTCCACCTTCACCAGCATTGGCAGCGTGGTCAACATGGAGGCCGCCATCTTGGGCATTGGGCCTCCCCATCAACAACGAAGACGACACACCCATCCTGGCATCGGTCACCTTGGACCAAGCCAGCCTTCACCTGATCACAAATTCCATGATGCAGATCAAGGTGAATGGGCACAAATCGAACTGCTTCTTCGATAGTGGCAGTACTGCAAGTTTTATCCACCCCGAGTTAGCCCGTAGATTCTCGATACCCATCTGTCCGATGGGTCTGTGTCGATGGCGCCAAAAGACCAATGGACTTGCCCCAGCTCTGTGCGCCGATCCTCCTGGGCTTCGACTTCCAGAGTCAGTTCCGGAGTGTGACGATGGTGTTCAGGGGGCCACAAGCTCTGCTCACCATTTACAACCCGCAGCTTATGGACCCTCCTACCCCCAATCGAGTACCCAGCCTCCGGCGCAGTCCTGCAGCCTCACTACCCTGCGGGTGGCACCTCTGTCACTATTCGCAAACCTCACCCCGGACTGTAAACCGATCGCCACCAAGAGTAGGTGCTACAGCATGGAGGATATGGCGTTCATCCAGGCCGAGGTTCAGCGACTCTTGGAGGAGGGGATCATAGCCCCTAGCTCCAGACCCTGGAGGGCACAGGTCCTCGTGGCCAAACCATCAACCGCTTCATCCAGTTGGATGTTTGCCCTCTACCCTGGATAGTTGACTTGGTCAAAAGGTCGCACAATACAGAGTCTTCTCGACCATTGACCTCAAGTCGGCCTATCATCAACTCCTCTTTCGCCCGAACGACCGGCTCTACACGGGCTTTGAGCCCAATGGCAGACTTTTTCACTTCCTGCAGGTGCCTTTTGGTGTTTCTAATGGTCTCTCTGCTTTTCAGAAGGATGGTGGAGGAGCACAAGCTGACGGCGATGTTCCCTTATCTCGACAATGTCACCATCTGTGGCCATGACCAGAAGGACCACAATGCGAACCTCGCAAAGTTCTTATGTATGGCCAAGTCTCTCAACTTGACATACAATAAGGACAAGTGCATGTACAACACAGGCTGTCTGGCCCTTCTTGTGTTGTGGCACAAAGTGTCATTGCCCAGGACCCAGACCGCATGCGACCCCTTATGGAGCTGAAAAGGTGCCTGGGGCTGTTTTCCTATTATGCACAATGGGTGCCCAATTACGCCGATTAAGCCCACAACCGATTAAGTCCACAACTTTCCCGTTATCGGCGGAAGCCCAGGCTGCATTCTACCAGATCCGAGGAGACATCGCAAAGGCCACGATGCAGGCCGTCCATCCCATTTCAGGTGGAGAGCGATGCCTCTGATTTTGCATTGGCTGCCATTCTTAACCAGGCAGACGGCCCAGTAGCTTTTCTCTCCCGCACCCTGCACGGTCCTGAATTACATCACTCCTCATTCGAGAAGGAGGCACAAACGATCATTGAGGAAGTGCGCCACTGGCAACATTACCTGGCCGGTAAACGTTTTACCTTCCTGACAGACCAGAGGGTCATGGCCTTTATGTTTAATATTAAACAGCGGGGTAAAATCAAGAATGACAAGATTCTTAGGTTGAGGATCGAGCTCTCCACCTATAATTATGAGATCTTGTACCGGCCAGGTAAACTCAATAATTCCCCCCACCCCCCCCAGAAACCCTATCCCGGGGGACGTTCACCAGCACGCATCTTGACTGTCTCCAGACCCTCCACGACAGTCTGTGCCATCCCGGAGTCACAAGCTTATACCACTTCATCAAGACTCGGAACCTTCCGTACTCCGTTGAGGAGGTCCGGTCCACGACCAGACGCTGCCAGATGTGTGCTGAATGTAAGCCGTCAAGGGCACACACCCTTTTGAATGGCTCAGTGTCAATTTCAAGGGCCCCCTACCCACTACAAATAGGAATGCCTACTTCTTGACAGTGGTGGATGAGTTCTACAGGTTCCCTTTTGCTATACCCTGCCTGGATAAGACTTCGGCGAAGGTAATCAAGGCACTGCGCAGTATCTTCACCCTGTTTGGGTACCCTGAGAACATCCACAATGATCGGGAGACCTCGTTCATGAGTAAGGAACTGCAAAAGTATTTCTTGGCCAGAGGCATAGCCACCAGCAAGACCACCAGCTATATCCCCAGGCGTAATGGCCAGGTGGAAAAGGAGAATGCCATTGTCTAGAAGGTGGTGTTCCTGGCCCTTAGGTCCAAAAACATGCCAGTGTCTTGCTGGCAGGACGTTTTGCCCAAAGTGCTTTATGCCATCTGATCGCTCCTGTGCACCGCAATTGACACCACCCCACATGAACGTTTGTTTGCTTTCCCTAGGAGATCGCTGAATGGTGTCTCCATTCCTCCTTGGTTGGCAACCCCAGGGCCAGTCCTGCTATGAAGACACACGAGGGGCCATATGACGGATCCACTGGTGGAAGCGGTACACCTTATATACGCCAACCCTCAATACATGTTTGTGAGGTATCCTGATGGCCATGAGGACACTGTGCCTATCCAAGACCTGTCAAGGGCTGGAGATCCTGAAACCGCCCTGCCTGCCTCAGCCCATCCCACGGAGCAGACCATCTCACATGGGAACGCAATACTGGAGGCCGAGCCACCCGGCTCTCCTCTCCAGGAGTTGGTCCTCCGGGAGGCATCAAATCCCCCTTCCTCCTGGGAGCCCTCAAGTATCACCCTGACCCAGACTATTCCCTCCCCTGTAATCCTGGGGGGGGTGGGGGGGGGGATTACTTCCCTTCCCAAACAGCAGAGCTTGGACATGCCTGCCCTCCGCCGGTCCTGCAGAAGAAGGAAGTCGCCGGTGTGGCTAAACCTCTAGCAATTTTTTTTCTTCTCTCTCCCCTCTCATTGTGTAAAAGAGGGGGGGGGGGGTTCTGTTTAAAAAGAGGGGTTGAATGTAATGGTATGGGTTGTGTGTGCTGGCTGGTCTGCCCTCTGGGACCCTGGCCATAAAGGTCAGACCACCTCTCCCTTCCCTGCACTTCCCTAGTTTGGATCCGGGCCAGATCAAGTCTTCTGTACAATAAAGCCTATCGTTTCCCCTTAGTCTTTGTCATTGTAATTAGTGGGGCAACTGATAGTGCCCAACACATGATCATTTTGCAAACATGAGATACCATCAAATACTTCGTTAAATTTTTTTAAATGGGTTTTCTGTTAAGTAATTAGAGTTAAGTTGCCACTTCTTGAACAGACTCTTTCCACGTGAAATTTTTGTACATTGCTTAATGGTCAGCTCTCGGGCAAACTAGAGCTTCTTCTAGGTGAAAGTGATGAAGTTCCATTTTAAGCATTCAGTTAGATAAAAAGATTTATATGAAATAGTATTTTTAGGATAATTGAAAAAAGTGTGAATTAAAATTCAAAACTTGGATGCGTAAAATTTATTCCTTTTATGGACATGATGCAAGTGATCTCAACATCCATCACACATTAAACTTCTATTTGTTGCATTCATTATTATAAAGTGCTGGATAAGTATGTAAATAATGAGCTTTAAGTAATGTTGTGAGCCCAGCAGCAATAGAAATTCACCAAGACAAATGGTTACTTAAACAAAAGTTAATTTTAATTATCTTTAAACATGAAAACAGTATCAAGCTTTAACTTATTACTAATTAAGCACACATGTATGTAATGTCTATATAAGTTCAAAAAAAGTTATTTGATTTACAGTCCAATCTTACTTCTCACTCGAAGTTCACCAGTATCAGGAAATTTTTATAATGTGCACAGAATTTAACATTTATGAATTTCACCAGGGTTTGGTGCTTGAAAGTTAAATGGTTACCACTCAGGAAGGTTCTTGTTGGTTTTTAGAGAGAGATTTGTTGCTCATTGGACACAAACTAATTCCTTCTGATCAGCCACTTCAATGTCTTGCTGAAGAAACTTCCCCCATAAGGGTTTCTAGATGATAACCTCTTACTTTCAAGTCATCATAGAGTTTCTTTTTGTTTCACTTATTTCAAATGAAACATTATGCAGCCAGTCCTCTCCTCTTGTATAGACCACAAGTGCTTTGACTAAGAACTCACAACCCATCTTCAAAATGGGGTTTTTCCTCAAGCTTGTCCTGTTCCAGTCCCAGCTCTCTCTCTCTCTCTCTCTCTCTCTCTCTCCCTCTCTCTCTCTCAGAGAAAACCACATGACCCTCTTGGAACACCAAACTGCATTCAGACAGACTTGACTTTGTTCATCTGTTGCTTTCCAAAACAATGATCCATTTCTCCACAGCATGTCCAATTAACACCTACTTGTGAAGTCCTTATAGGCACTCTTCAAAGTTTTTGCAAAGGCACTTGGAGATTGAACTGTCTGGCTTGAGCAGAGCTCTGGCATTTTAAATGAGAACTGTTTTGAAATGTTTGTATGTGACCCACACTAAAAAACCTGCAAAAATTTATCTCCTTTCAAAGATATAATACAAAGATATACTATATACAATATAAAATATAACATAATCTGTCACAGTACAATTTTTGTAATATTTCTGCAAAATCAGACATTAAAAAAAAAGAAATATCTTTAAAATAATTTGTTTATTTTTTTTGGAAGATTTTATTTGGAAATCCAAGCTTCCCATTTCAGAATGATATTGGCAATGTTTGAGCATCACTTCATTTCTTTCATGGATATTTTACTTTTTTTCGGTAGCGATGTGCTGACTGGAGCTGTGTTTGGTTGCATTGGTGGTGTAATCCTAATCTACTTGTCCTATTCATTTTACAAAAAATGGAGACGAGATGAGCGCCTACGAGCATTTCTGAGGTAAGCCACTTATTGAGGGTTTATGCCTTATTATGTCTTACAAAACCTTATTTTGTTTTGGAAAATTATGGACCATGATTTCTTGTTGTGTCTGGGGTTAAAATTAATGTTGTAGATACTCTATTTAAAAGCACTTTATGTTCAAAGGCTAAGCCTTTTGTGGAACAAAATATTTGCAGCTGAGAATTTCAAAGAAAACTAATTCAGTCTTTGAACCTTACATTTTTTTGTTAAATAAATGACATGTTAGAAGCCCAATTTTTTTTTCAAAATGTTAAAGTTTGGTTCTCTTGATGTCAAAAGGTGCTTAAGATTGGAAGAGTTCTACTTCATTTTTTTAAAGAACAAAATATTTCCACCTTTTAGCTTAATGCATTTCTATGTTGCAATATAAAATTATTTATAAAATCATGGAATAAAAAATAATCAAAACAATTGATATCAGGCAGTAACATGTTTAACATTAGGATTAAATCTGGATGCTGATCAGGTCCCTTCAGCCAACCCAGACGTGGTTCAAGATTGTCTGTTCCCCCCCACCCACCCCCCAAACTGAATTTTGCTGTGACAGGCATCAACTGAAGTGGTTGTTGGAATGTTGTGCAACAGTACCACTCAAGGCGCAGATGATTTTCTTGGTAGTTTGAGGATAAATCTGTCAAAAAGTGAATTGTTCACCAAGGAAATGATTATTGACAATTTATTGTATGAACATTGGTTTCATTTGAATGAACTGGCAAATGCAGAATAAAATCCCATTGCCAAGTGTTTCCACAGCAAGCTGGAAATGAATTGCCTATTGTGCAATGAGTTATAATGCAGTGATTGTTCCCAGGGCCAAATGAGCTACCTTGTGTAAGTTACTAAAATATAGGAAATAAGTTTCAGTGATAACTCAGGAGCATAACGTTCAAAGACACGTAACGTTAGACTTATTCGTACAAATTTTAAAAAGTAAAATCTTACAAATTGCCTTCAGTAGCTGTTTCTGCCAACTTATATCATTTGAATGGAAACTAATCTAGGCTGTATTCTTTGCTTATTGGTCTCTGCTTCAGGCAGCTGGTGAAAATTATAAGGCAAGTGATAATGAATGCCTGTAAGCGACAGGAAGCAAAAAGTATTGATTTGTACATCTGCTTTTTGGGCAGAAGGAGGCTTGATGATACAAAAGTCAAAGATTATATATCTTCATGTCTTTTTTTTCAGGAAACAAACATGAAGCATAGTTAATTATTGAACTTTATTGTTACATCAATTTAGTTTTTGTTCATGTTGATGATTTTAAAAGTTAGTAATTGAGCTAACAAGAACATTCAGTCCATATGTTTTAATAGTTTTATGATATTGTTTTTATTTGCCTCTGTTCGTACCAATCATTTGCTCAAAATTTGTCACTTCAATTTTAGGATGTGCGAATTTTATGCATTTTTCATCATTTTAGTTTATTTTGCCTTTCAGGTTTTCATATTAAATAAAAAATCTTGTTCAAAAAATGCTTTGTTACTTTAAAACAGTTAAAGCAGCTTCACAGGAATTCAAACACATGTATAGCAGAGTTTGCAGTGTAATTTTAAGGTATTGGAGTTTGTCCTAATTTTGAGGTCTTTGTGCAAGATATTCTCTTGATTTCTATATTGTGCAGGGTTAAAGCCTGCCTTAATTGTTGAGGGATAATATGGTGATTGAAAGAGTGAATGAAGTAGTAAAAAATGTGGACATACTATTTTAATAACACTCAAAGAATAAAACCCCAGAATGTTCAGGGAACTTGAGCAGGATCTGGAACAGTTTAGGTCAGTATTCGAAAGTGATGCAATCAAAAGAAGTTAATGAGTATGAAATAGAGTCGAGTCACAAAGTCTAGATGGTGTGGACTCTCAAATAGGTTGAAGAATAACTGAGCTACTGATGATTAATTACAAAGAGCTTTAGCAATGGGAGATTAGCTAAAACACTGAAAAATGGGAATCATTTAATTCTCTTCAAAAAAGAGAACTGTCTACTGAAAAAATATGTATCAATTAGCTCTATCTATAAGATCATTGTATGGGTCATGTTTGTGAACATTTGCAAGGGTATAAGTTAATCTAGGACAGCTGGCTTGCATCTGGAAAGCATAGACTATGCTTCATTTAAAAAAAACACTGACAGCATCTTAAAAGCAAGTATTCTATGAATGTCATGTGTATTAAGTTGAATCTTGCAAAGCATCACATGTCAGAATGGTAATGACAACAAAAGCAGATGGTACTTATCCTGTGGCCAGATGGATGGACACAATGGAGTATCTTCATATTGGTCCGATTGGAGTGAAGCCATGAAGCCGTGCCTTGAGCCTTATTCTATATACATTAGACAGGAACATAATGACTGATTTTGAGCTCAACTGTGCAATGATTTGGAGGAGATTACAGAAATCTGCAAACAAGATTGTGGATCGACATCCAAATGGCATTTGATAATCGGTGCTGTAGGAGAATGGCACATAATTATTGGGTAGGCTGGGAGGAGGGAGAGAAAGAACTTGGAATAGAAATATACCCAAAATAGTTAGATCCAAACTCAAAATATACTTGTGCAGTGACAAAGGAACATTGTTGGTACTTTGGCCATTGCTGGCAGGAACACTATAGAAGTCAATTGGAAGTCAGGTTTGGAGATTTGTCATAGTCATAAATTGTATTATCATCCAGCACAGTAACTGGCCCTTCATTCCTCCATGTCCCTGCTGACATTTCTTCCCATCTTCACATCCCATTTGCCAGCATTAGGTCTGTATACTTCTAGGCTTTGCAATTGAAGTGATATTGAAATATCCCCCAAACAAAGTGATTGTTTTCCATTCCAGCAGCTCCTCTGACAGCACATTCTGGCTTTCAACCAAACTTTCCCCTCAGATCTTCTTTACAACTCTCTCCTCTCACCTTAAGTCTCTACCCTCTTGGTTTTCATACTTCTTTGGCTTGGCTTCGCGGACGAAGATTTATGGAGGGGTAATGTCCATGTCAGCTGCAGGCTCGTTTGTGGCTGACAAGTCCGATGCGGGACAGGTAGACACGGTTGCAGCGGTTGCAAGGGAAAATTGGTTGGTTGAGGTTGGGTGTTGGGTTTTTCCTCCTTTGTCTTTTGTCAGTGAGGTGGGCTCTGCGGTCTTCTTCAAAGGAGGTTGCTGCCCGCTGAACTGTGAGGCGCCAAGATGCACGGTTTGAGGCGATATCAGCCCACTGGCGGTGGTCAATGTGGCAGGCACCAAGAGATTTCTTTAGGCAGTCCTTGTACCTCTTTTTTGGTGCACCTCTGTCACGGTGGCCAGTGGAGAGCTCGCCATATAACATGATCTTGGGAAGGCGATGGTCCTCCATTCTGGAGACGTGACCTACCCAGCGCAGTTGGATCTTCAGCAGTGTGGATTCGATGCTGTCGGCCTCTGCCATCTCGAGTACTTAGATGTTAGGGATGAAGTTGCTCCAATGGTGAACGCTGGTGTAAGCGTTCTAGGAGCTGTAGGTGATGCTGGTAGAGGACCCATGATTCGGAGTCGAACAGGAGTGTGGGTGTGACAACGGCTCTGTATACGCTAATCTTTGTGAGGTTTTTCAATTGGTTGTTTTTCCAGACTCTTTTGTGTAGTCTTCCAAAGGCGCTATTTGCCTTGGCGAGTCTGTTGTCTATCTCGTTGTTGATCCTTGTATCCGATGAAATGGTGCAGCTGAGATAGGTAAATTGGTTGACTGTTTTGAGTTTAGTGTGGCCGATGGAGATGGGGGAGGGCTGGTAGTCATGGTGGGAGCTCGCTGATGGAGGACCTCAGTTTTCTTCAGACTGACTTCCAGGCCAAACATTTTGGCACTTTCTGCAAAACAGGACGTCAAGCGCTGAAGAGCTGGCTCTGAATGGGCAACTAAAGCGGCATCATCTGCAAAGAGTAGTTCACGGACAAGTTGCTCTTGTGTCTTGGTGTGAGCTTGCAGGCGCCTCAGATTGAAGAGACTGCCATCCGTGCGGTACTGGATGTAAACAACGTCTTCATTGTTGAGGTCTTTCATGGCTTGTTTCAGCATCATGCTGAAGAAGATTGCAAAGAGGGTGGGTGCGAGAACGCAGCCTTGCTTCACGCCATTGCTAATGGAGAAGGGTTCAGAGAGCTCATTGCTGTATCTGACCCGACCTTGTTGGTTTTCGTGCAGTTGGATAACCATGTTGAGGAACCTTGGGGGGCATCCGAGGCGCTCTAGTATTTCCTGCTCACGGTGTCGAAGGCTTTGGTGAGGTCAACAAAGGTGATGTAGAGTCCTTTGTTTTGTTCTCTGCACTTTTCTTGGAGCTGTCTGAGGGCAAAGACCATGTCAGTAGTTCCTCTGTTTGCGCGAAAGCCGCACTGTGATTCTGGTAGAACATTCTCGGTGACACTAGGTATTATTCTATTTAGGAGAATCCTAGTGAAGATTTTGCCTGCAATGGAGAGCAGCGTGATTCCCCTGTAGTTTGAGCAGTCTGATTTATCACCTTTGTTTTTGTACAGGGTGATGATGATGGCATCATGAAGGACCTGAGGCAGCTTTCCTTGGTCCCAGCAGAGCTTGAAAAACTCATGCAGTTTGGCATGCAGAGTTTTGCCGCCAGCCTTCCAGACCTCTGGGGGGATTCCATCCATACCTGCTGCTTTGCCACTTTTCAGTTGTTCAATTGCCTTATATGTCTCTTCCCAGGTGAGGACCTCATCCAGCTCTAGCCTTAGGGGCTGTTGAAGGAGCTGGAACAGGGCGGATTCTTGGACTGAGCGGTTGGCACTGAAAAGAGATTGGAAGTGTTCTGACCATCAGTTGAGGATGGAGATCTTGTTGCTGAGGAGGACTTTGCTGTCTGAGCTGTGCAGCGGGCTTTGGACTTGGGGCGAGGGGCTGTACACAGCCTTTAGAGCCTCATAAAAACCCCTGAAGTCGCCAATGTCCGCGCTGAGCTGGGTTCGTTTGGTGAGGCTAGTCATTTTGGATCTCCCGGAGTTGCGCTGAAGATAGCTGCATGCGCGACGGAAGGTTTGTTTCTTCTCTGGCCAGGACGGCTTTGCAAGATGATCCTGGTGGGAAGCTCACTTCTTTGCCAGCAGCTCCTGGATTTCCTGGTTGTTTTCGTCGAACCAGTCCTTGTTTTTCTTGGAGGAGAAGCCCAGTACCTCTTCAGTGGATTGCAGTATGGTAGTCTTCAGCTGATCCCAGAGGGTTTCAGGGGACGAGTCCATGAGGCGGATTGCATCCTCGAGCTTTGCTTTGAGGTTTGCCTGGAAGTTTCCTCTCACTTCGTCTGACTGCAGGTTTCCAACAATGAACCTCTTTCTGGGGGCTTTACTGTTCCTGGACTTTGGCTTGAAGTGAAGGTTGAGCTTGCAGCGAACCAGCCGGTGGTCAGTGTGGCATTCCGCGCTGGGCATGACCCTGGTGTGGAGCACATCTCGTTTGTCTCTTTCTCGCACCAGGACGTAGTCCAGGAGGTGCCAGTGTTTGGATCGGGGATTCATCCAGGTAGTCTTCAGGCTGTCCCTCTGCTGAAAAAGTGTGTTTGTAATGACAAGCCGCTGTTCTGCGCAGAGCTCCAACAGGAGGCGCCCGTTGTCGTTGCACTTGCCGACACCATGCTTGCCCAGGATTCCTGGCCAGGTTTCTAAGTCTTTGCCTACGCGAGCGTTGAAGTCGCCAAGGATGACAACGTTGTCGGCTGTAGGGGTGTGTTGGATGAGGTTGCGCAGATCAGTGTAGAACTTGTCCTTTTCTGTTTGTTCTGCCTAGAGGGTTGGAGCATAGACACTGATGAGGGTGATGCGACGCTTGTTTTGAAGGGGGAGTCGCATGGATATGATCCGGTCCGAGTGGCCTGTCGATAGGTTTTAGAGTTTGGAGGCAATGGAGTTCTTGACTATGAAGCCTACACCAGATAGGCGTCGTTCATCCATAGGCTTGCCAGACCAGTAGAGTGTGTAGCCCGTGCCGTGTTCTTGGAGGCTGCCTACATCTGCAAGGCGGACTTCACTGAGAGCGGCTATGTCAATGTCGAGTCTGAGGAGTTCATGTGCGATGAGGGCTGACCGACATTCAGGTCGGTGGCTGTCAGCCTTGTCTAGCATGGTTCTGATGTTCCAGAATGCTAGCTTGAGTTTGTGAGCATCTTTTGAGCGGGAGGACGTGGAGGGGGAGAACGTGGATATGTCCTCGGGCCTGCGCAAAGGAGCTTTTAGGTGGAGTGCAGTGTGCGCAGTACTGGCCCCACCCTTTACACCCATGGTTCATGTGCCGTGGCCAAGCAAGCTGGGATGTGGCAGCGAGGTCCTTGGGTTGTAAGTTTTATATCGGAGTGGCCTTCTCCTATGCAGGTTTCTTACCCGAGCTGGAGGGGCCTGCCTCCCCTCCTAGGTCGGACCATACTGCCCGGACCGGGGCCAGGGCCGCCGCTGCTTGCCCTGTGCCCGGACTGGGGCCGCCGCCTCCTTCTTTCTGCCCAGACCGGGGCCTCCGCCTGCCTCACTCGACCGAGGCCGGGGCCTCCTCCTCCCCCTCGCAGAGAACTAAAGACCACCAAGCTGTTCCTGTTCGAATTTTATACACTTCAAGCCAAGTTCATTGTCACTTGAACAGGAGTACAGTGAAAAGGTTTGTTTTGCATGGTATCCAGCAAGTAAATCAATACACAAATACAACATAGCACAGATTACAGAGAGAGATCAATTAGACCTGAGCAAGGGAAACATTACTGTATTTTAGTGAGGTTCATTCAGTTTGGCCCTCAGCTGCCTTTGCTTCAGTCAAGAGAAGCCCAGCCTGCCAAATCACACTGCCCATAATTAAACTTTTCCAATTCAGGAAACACTCCAATGATTCTCCTCTTCTCTACCCTCCAACACATATCATCTGCATTCTACACTCTTTCCAGTGCAACTGCATTCATCCTACAGTGTGGCCACTAGAACTGCACAAAGAAAATGCTGGAGCTGCTGTAAGAGCTGTGCTGCCACTGGTGCGGACCCATGAGAGCAGAGACACGATGCTGCTCCAAAGGGATAAACCACCTGGTACTCATGCCGATAGTCCATACAGGGTTTAAATGGACTCTTAAATGGAGCCAATGATGTTCCATTTTAAAATCCTTCAACCGCAGGGTCTGTGCCGCAAGTGGCAGCACCTGTGCTTATCAGTGGACCACGAGGGGTTGTAGGGAAGCAGTGGACTGATGCAGGGCACCAGAAATGAGAAGAACATTCCCCCCCAACCACCACCCGTGGTTGAGAAGGAAAAGCATAGGAGATGAGCCCACAGGATGGTGATCATGGCAGTGGACCAGCGAGGCGCTGAGGGACCCAGCAGGTGACTTATGGTCGGGAGACCTGCATGGGCTGTGGGGCTACAGGCTGCTGGAGACTGGCTCATGGGAGCCAGGTATCAGAATTGAGATTCGAGGGGTGCTGAGGTAAGAAGGGCTCCCAGAAGGCTTCCTGATTGTGTCAGGAGCTCCTGTGAATTGGCAGACACTTAGTCACCCTGAAGGGCCTCTCTTTTGCTTCTCTTTTTCCTATTATTCGAGGCGCTGGGCTCATGGCAACTCTTTGTTTGTCTTATGGCAGACAAAAGTTAAAAGTATATCATGTATGTTTCATTTTACTGTATTGTTATGTGACAATAAAAGTAATCCTGAATCTTATTCCAAAGGCTATGTATCCAATCTTTGGTAAAGTTGCAACATAATGTACCAAATTTTAGATTCAATGCCCCAACCTATGAAGGTTGGATTATATTTCAAACAATTCACCATTGTCTCCATGGGTGCTTTAACTTGAATTATTGCCTTTAAGGATTTTTTAGGTGATGTAACCATATAACCGTTTACGGAGTGGAAACAGGCCGTGTCGACCCTTCGAGTCCACACCAGTTCACTAGAACAACTCCACTAGCTCAACCCTCCCACTCTCCACCCATAACTCTCCAACCCCCTCACCCCCATGTACACATCCAACCTTCTCTTAAATGACAGAAGGGACCCTGCCGCAACTATCTCATTTGGAAGAACATTCCATTCTGCCACCACTCACTGAGTGAAAAAGCATCCTCGAATACTTCTCCTAAAGTTTTTCCCCCTTACCTTTAGCTCATGCCCTCTTGTTCCAACCTCCCCTGCCCTCAGGGGAAAAAGTTTGTTTATGTCTAGTCTATCTATTCCTTTCATAATTTAAATACCTCTATCAAGTTCCCTCTCAGTCGTCTACGTTCCAATGAATAAAGTCCCAGTCTCCTCAATCTCTCCCTGTAATCCAGATGCTGTAAGTCAGGCAACGTCCTTTTAAACATTCTCTTCACCCTCTCCACCATATCTATATCCTTTCTATAATTTGGAGACCAGAACTGAGCACAGTACTCCAAACCAGGCCTCACCAATGCCTTAAACAGCCATGGTGATGAATAATGGTGAACTTGCATTAGACAATTACCAATGGAGAGGACCAAGCAACTGTTAGGGGTTAAAAAAAAACAAGGCAGGAACTATAATATCATTTAAAAGTATTTGGAGAAGAAAACTATTTGTAAAGAAAGTATAAAGGAGGATAGATGGAAAGGGAAGTGAATTATAATGAGAATTATCAGTTGCAGATGGAAATGTCACAAAATTGAGTCATATTTTCTGAGCTAAAATTTCAGAAAACTGTCTTACAGATAACTTGCAATAAAATAACTAAAATCATCTATGTAATTTCTCTTGAGAAGCTTGTGAAATGTTTGGTTGTTTGAGCAAATTTCTGCTTTGTAATTTCAAATTTAACTTACTGAAAACATTTTTTGTGTACTTTAAGATAAGTTATGATTAGTCCAAGTTTTGAATTTCCTGCTATATGTTTGTGTAGTTACGCAAGTAATTGCTTGTGGGTTTGGTCGGGACATTGACACACATAGATGGGTTTTTGTCTGACCAAAAAGTATGGATAAACAGCAGTGCTACGTCACAGTTGTAATTCAAGCAATATGTGGGTGTATATTTCAAATACCCAGTTTACTTAAATTGTGTGTTATACTCATTCATTCATTGTTATTGGCAAGTAAAGATATTACTCTTGCGTTTATTTTGTTAACTGTTTTTCCTCCATTAGCCATGAAATACTGAGGCATGACTTCTACTTGTGTGTTTAGCAAAAAGGTATTCTATTTGTAGGCTGTGAGGATTCTCATCAAAATTAAGGTGAATGCCTGAACTTTGTGTTCTGAAGTAAGACTGGTTAGAACAGTCAGTAAACATTTTGAAACATATTTCTGCTATTTAACATGTTAATGTTCTTGTATTAAAATCAAACAAAAAATTTCACATGACCGTACCATGTATTAAAACAAATAACAATAAATCTGAAATAAAACAAAAAAATGCTGAAAATACTTAAGTCTGTTAGAGTCTCAGTTAGCATTTCATGTCAGTGATTCTTCATGAGAACTGTTTCAGGTTTTTAGCATCTGTGCTACATTGCTTTCTAAAGTCTGGCGTTGTGTCTCAAGATGCAGGTTAAAATCTCAATTTATATTTATATGGAGATTTTTATTACACAAGGTAAATGGTAGAGGTTTAAATTATTAACTGAGTTATTCCAGCTGTATTCATCTGATCTTTCATTCTGAGGGAACATCAAGCAATAATTGGTGAAATGCATCTAGTGCTCCCTTTGTGACCTCCTCTACATCGGAGAAACTGGACACAGACTGAGAGATTGTTTCATTCAGCACCTTCACTTTGTCTGCTGAAATAACAGCTATGGTTATAGCTCGAAGTTGAAAGAAGACTCATACACCAAGGGAGTGTAATCGACACTGGCTTTATTGAGCCGCAGCTCTGCCTTTTATAGGCAGCTGGCCATGTCATCACCGGGGCGTGGTTTGAGCGAGGCCGGCTGCTGATTGGCTATCCCAGATGCTTGGGCCTGGATTGGACCCCCTGCGATCCGCTGGCGGTGAATGGTCGATTTGACTGCTATTCTTGCGGCGTATGGGAATGCTGTCTACCCGATCATCGTGGTCGACGGGTGTTTGCTGTGTTGGCCTGCAAAGTGGGGCGTGGGCTACTGCACAACTCCCAGTGGCCAACCAATTTAATTTCACACACCATTCCTCCACCACGATCATGCCCTCATGCTCTGCCAAACTGAAGCTAACTGCAAATTGGAGGAGCAACACTCTCTTTTCTGATCCCTATGCCCTATTTCCTCTGGCTTCCTTTCTGTCTCTTTTCAGAGATCAATGCTCTCCTCTTATTATTTCTCAGGTTTTTTCTCTTCTGCCCTCCCACTCATATCTACCGGCGACCTGTTGGCGTGTGCTCCTCCCCCTTCCCCCTTCCTCTCCTCTTTCCCCCCCCCCCCCCCCCCCTTACCTGCCTGCTTTTTGCTCATACTCTGACTAAGTGTTCAGGCCTGAAAAGTTGGTTACTCTTTAGCATGACTTGCTAAATTTCTCCAGCATTTTTGTATATTGCACTACAATCACAGCATCTGCAGACCTTCCTGTTTAGAAAATAAAATTCAATTGTCTCGACCACAATGGCCTGAGATCTGACTGTTTCTGCCTTTCATTTTATAAACTTCAACCAGGTTTTTCCTTAGCCTCTAAAGCACCAAGAGAAAACAACCCATTTGACCAACCTCTCTCCCCTAGCTCACACTCCCCAAGGCAACATCCTGGTAAATCTCTTCTGAACTCTTTCCAAAGCATCCATACGCTTCTTGCCACGGGGAAACCAGAACTACACACATTCCTCCCAGTGCAGCGTTGGAGAACCAAAGTCTTGTATAGCTGCAATATGACTTTATACTCTTGTACTTGCAAACACTGTGTGTGTGGGTGTGTGTATAAATATATATAAATGTTATACAAAATTATATATGTTAATATATTGGAAATACAATTTGTTGTTAATATTATGAAACTCATTGCATTTGTAAAGGAAATGATAAGTTACTGTGGAAACTGACTATTTTTTTTTAAATTTAGATTTCATCGAAATGCAGAAGTTGCCCCTTACTTCATTTTTGGTCTGAATGAAGAAAATGTTGGGTGAAGAGAGGGCTGCACTGCCTTTACTGCCTTATTTGCACATTAGATTTTTGGATTATTAATTTTACTCAAGTGTCAGCTTGTTTCTCAGAACTGCATGTATTGTAAAATAAATGAAGTGCCTATCTATTTCTGTATTTCTTTGTGTGTGTGTGTGTGTGTGTGTGTGTGTGTGCATATATTAGCGAACCATCCTGCATTCAAAATAACCTTTAAAGTTGATTTAATTCAGTTCATGATGGATGACAAAATTTGCACTGAGGATTTTCACCTTTTTAAAAAAAATAGTAAGTTTCTTTCTGTTAAGAATTGTCAGCCACTTTTTCATTCTCACACCTGCAAAATTTAACTTCCTGTGTATCCATTCAAAATGTGTTGTTTTAATAATTCCATGCAAATCAATGTTCTTTCATTTCAACACCAAGAAATGTTCTCTAAGGATTTTTAAATAATCAAACTAAGTGAAAGTCTATTAACTTAAATATATAAAAAGTTGTCAATGGACTGCAGCGGTGTGTTGATTGGGTCATGGGTTGAGAAGCATTGATTTTACTTTGTATATTTTGACATTAATATTTTCTATGTTTCAATAATATTTTCTGCTGAGTTAAAGAAGTTTTTCCTCAGTCTCCTGGAAGGTTTCAGCTTCAGCTCCTGACAGGTTTCTTGATTTTAGCATTTAGCTGAGTGAAAACAGGAATAGGTTCCCAGAATAAGGGAAATTAGCCAAGAATTTTGATCTTTATTGCTACGTAGTAGTGCTCTCGGCACATATTGAGAACTTGCATCCATTTGAAAAGAATGATTGCTGTCAAAAATTAGAGTAGACTTGTCATTTAATGCTAGTATCAAGGATCAATTAATTTTCTGATTTTTGTGTCCCAGGCAAGAACTTCCATACTTATAAAAATAGAGACAGGAAAGGGGATTTGGACACCCTCCAGCCTGTGGGCTTTATGAAATGGTAGCTTGCCAATAGAAGCCTGTTAGTTGGAGGCCTGGAACTACAAGTGAGTGAATGGTTGGATGGGGAGTGGCAAAGTCCTCAGATTTTATGTAACTGGTTTATGAAGAATCTCTTGGTAAATATAGTTTTTGAAAATAAACATTAGTTCTTTTTTTGTTGAATATTTTATATTTGATTTTCAAAGACTAATTCAGACAACAATACACTTTCTTTCAACACTTATGCAAAACATACAGAGTTTGTTTTTCTTCTCCCTACTCCCCACCCTTCATGCCCAATGCAACTGAGTTATATAAAGTTATCTTTTTTCTTTGGTTTGGCTTCGCGGACGAAGATTTATGGAGGGGGTAAAAAGTCCACGTCAGCTGCAGGCTCGTTTGTGGCTGACAAGTCCGATGCGGGACAGGCAGACACGATTGCAGCGGTTGCAGGGGAAAATTGGTTGGTTGGGGTTGGGTGTTGGGTTTTTCCTCCTTTGCCCTTTGTCAGTGAGGTGGGCTCTGCGGTCTTCTTCAAAGGAGGTTGCTGCCCGCCAAACTGTGAGGCGCCAAGATGCACGGTTTGAGGCGATATCAGCCCACTGGCAGTGGTCAATGTGGCAAGCACCAAGAGATTTCTTTAGGCAGTCCTTGTACCTTTTCTTTGGTGCACCTCTGTCACGGTGGCCAGTGGAGAGCTCGCCATATAACACGATCTTGGGAAGGCGATGGTCCTCCATTCTGGAGACGTGACCCATATAAATTATACAAATACACAAATACTGATGAGGTCAATGACCCTTGCGAAAAACTGAAAAACCTCAGGTACTTAAATAAAAAGAAGTAAGGGACATAAAAAATAAACAAGCACATCATCTATGCCACGTCCCACTTCTTTGACCCCAATTCTTTCCCTGTTGGGATGGGTAACTTAATTTCCTATATACCAAAGGGGTGAAAATTGTGTCTGTACACCTACGAGTTTCAGATGAGGTGGCCACACTCTAACAAATGTGTCACATTTCCTCCTTAAATCGTACATGATTTTCTCCAGGGGAATACAACTCTGCATTTCCATACTCCATCACGTAATATTTGGTTGGGAGTCAAACTTTCACTCGACCCCCAAGGCGACCATCACACACTGAATTTGGTGCTTAGATAGTTTAAAGCACACTTGTGTAATGTTCCCCAGAAGGTACAATTCTGTATCTTGTGGAAAATCCACTTTTTTTCCCAAATTTTATTTTATTAACACATAATCAAAATTACATACATATGTCAAAATTAATCTATTCAAGAGAAAACATGCATGCTTTTTTCATTTTTCTCCCCTCACCCACTTTCTCCCACAGAAAACCCCCAAAAAGAAAGAAAACAGAAAGGAAAAGAAAAAGAAAGAACTAAACTAATTTAATAATAATACTGGATATCAATGAAAAATTATATATTATGTTAATCACAACCTAACAATAAAGAAAGAGAAGAAAAAGAAAGAACTAAACTAATTTAATAATAATACTGGATATCAATGAAAAATTAACCTAACAATAAGTCCATAAAATGTATAAAAATTTCAAAAATTGAATAAGTTATTTTTTCAATATGAAATAAAATATAAAATAAGCATATTACAGCATAAGATGAGGCCAGGGAGTGACCGATTACTCCACAATTAGCTAATAATCCTAATAATATTAATTATAAAGTAACCACACCAATCTTTTTTATATTTGGGAACCAAATATTCAAAAAGTCTCCATACTTATTCCTTAAATTATATGTAATTTTTTTCCAAAGATATAGAACTTTGAATTTCACTATGCCAATACTCTAATACTAGATCTGTTTCCAATTTCCATGAAACTGCAATACATTTTCTAACAATTGGCAATGCAATCTTTAAAAACTCCTTCTGAGACCAATCCAAATTAGACCCCAAATAAGCCTTTGATAAATCTCCTTGTAGAAATAGCATAGGATTTTATGGAAGTGGAATCCCTATTACCTGTTTGGAAATCAATCAATTTTGTCCAAAAGGAATTCAATTTAGGACATGTCCACTTGGAATGTAAGAAAGTACCAATGTCCTGTTTAAATCGATAGCATTTATCTGATAGGTCTAATTTCAACTTCTAAGCTTTTGAGGTGTAATATACAACTGATGTAAAAAATTATATTGAACCATTCGAAACCTAACATTTATTGTATTTTTCATATTGTCATGAGATATCAGGGTCCAATTTTTAAAATCATTTATATCTATGCCTAAATCATCTTCCTACCTCTGCTTGGATTTATGAAAGTCTTTTTTCTTAGCTCATTTTTTTATTTTATTTTTTTTATTTTTTACACTATGAACCATACTGACCAAAATACACACAAACATTTCCCTCTTGAATATACACAGTGTCATTTTCTCCCCTTCCCTCCCTCCCTCACCCTCCCCACCCACCCAACGTCCAACACACATGATACATTAAACCCATTAAACAATGTCATCACACAATGAAAATAAACAAGAAATTTGTGTCTTCTACTTTTACATACTGGGTCAGTTCATTTTGTCTTCTGTCATTTTAGGCGGTGGAGATCTGCGGTAGGACTTCTCTATTGTATTCCATGTACGGTTCCCAAATTTGTTCGAATACTGTGATGTTATTTTTTAAAATTATATGTTATTTTTTCCACTGGAATTTCAATGTACCATTGCTGTATTCTCAGGCTAGCTTCTAATTTCCAGGTTGACATGATACATTTTTTTTGCTACAGCTAAAGCTATCATAATAAATCTTTTTTGTGCTCCATCCAAATTGAGTCCAAGTTCTTTACTTCTTATATTACTTAGAAGAAAGATCTCTGGATTTTTTGGTATGTTGCTTTTTGTGATTTTATTTAATACCTGGTTTAGATTTTCCCAAAACTTTTCCACTTTCTCACATGCCCAAATTGCATGTACTGTTGTTCCCGTTTCCTTCTTACAGTGAAAACATCTGTCTGATACTGTTGGGTCCCATTTATTTAACTTTTGGGGTGTGGTGTATAGCCTGTGTAACCAATTATATTGTATCATGCGTAACCTCGTGTTTATTGTATTTCTCATAGTTTCGGAGCATAGCTTTTCCCATGTTTCATTCTTTATCTTTATGTTTAGAGCTTGTTCCCATTTTTGTTTAGGTTTACAGCTTGTTTCCTCGTTCTCTTTCTCTTGCAGTTTGATGTACATATTTGTTATAAATCTTTTAATTATCATTGTGTCTGTAATCACATATTCAAAATTGCTTCCTTCTGGTAACCTCAGTCTGCTTCCCAATTTGTCCTTCAAGTAGGTTTTCAGTTGGTGGTATGCATATTTCCCTCTTGAATATACACAGTGTCATTTTCTCCCCTTCCCCCCCACTTCCCTCCCTCCCTCACCCTCCCCACCCACCCAACGTCCAACACACATGATACATTAAACCCATTAAACAATGTCATCACACAATGAAAATAAACAAGAAATTTGTGTCTTCTACTTTTACATACTGGATCAGTTCATTTTGTCTTCTCCTGTCATTTTAGGCCTTCATTTGTTCATATTTGTCCTTCATTTGTTCAAAAGATAATAATTTATTTCCCGCAAAACAATTTTCTCTTCTTTTGATCCCTTTTCTCTCCCATTCGCTAAAGGAAAGGTTATCTATTGTGAAAGGGATTAGTTGATTTTGCGTCAATATTAATTTTGGAAGTTTGTAATTTGTTTTATTTCTTTCTACATGAATCTTCTTCCAAATGTTGAGCAGATGGTGCAGTACCGGTGAATTCCTATGTTGCACCAGCTTTTCATCCCACATATAGTATTCCTTAAGTAGTTTTCAATTAATCAAACGTCATTAAACACCTACCTTGATAGCAATATTTCATAAACTTTAATCCTTTCTTTGACCAATCAATAAAATTCTTATTGTCCAACGTAAAAGTCATCAATCTATTTTATACCAAGGGGATATTTGCTAATCTGTATCCCTTCATTCCAATCAATCTACGTACCTTATCAAATATCTCAATATTGGTGTATCCACTTCCCCAGTTAATAATGCTTCATTCCATTTGTACAATACATCTTCAAGCTTTTGTTCACCTATTTTATTCATTTCAGCATTAACCCATGCCACTTTATCTCCCTCCTCAAAAAAAAGAGGAGAGAAATTGCAGTTGGGCTGCTTTATAATAATATTGAAAATTAGGATGTTGGAGTCCACCTGATTCAAACCTCCAAGTCAAATTCTCCATAAAAATACTTGCCATCTTACCTTTCCATAAAAAAAAATCATATTATTTTACTGAAATCCTTAAAGAACCTCTTAGGTACCACAATAAGTAAAGATTGGAATAGATATTTTACGCCTGGAAAAATATTCATTTTAATACAATTTACTCGACCTAAAAGGCAAAGGAGGAAAAATCCAACACCCAACCCCAACCAACCAATTTTCCCCTGCAGCCGCTGCAACCGTGTCTGCCTGTCCCGCATCGGACTTGTCAGCCACAAACGAGCCTGCAGCTGACGTGGACTTTTTACCCCCTCCATTAATCTTCGTCCGCGAAGCCAAGCCAAAGAAAAAAAGAAAATATCAATCCACCTTTTTAAATCTGCTTCAGTTTTCTGAAACAACGGTCCATAATTTATTTTACAAAGTGTATCTAAATGACTGTCAATCCAAACTCCTAACTATTTTATACCTCCTTCAGGCCATTTAAATTTTGTTTTTTGTCAATATTGAATTCACCTTTTATCCTGACACTCTACCATATTGTTATAATTGAAGCTGTAATTTACATAATGATCTTTCAGGATCAGTCAGGTATAAAATTACATCATCTGCAAATAAACAATTTACGTTCATTAGTACTTGTCCTAATACCTTTAATATTTGGGTCTTTTCTAATTAATTCAGCCAAAAGTTCAATTACCAAAGCAAAAATGGCAGGCAATAATGGACAGCCTTGCCTAGTTTATCTAGTCAATTGAATTTAGTCAAAACCCTTAAATAAGCCTTCAGTATGCCCCATATTAGGAAGTTATTGTCAGTAGAGGGATAGTTCATCTCACAGAACCATTCTATCTGGGCTCTAATGAAGCTATAAAATTCTGTTTTTCCTAACGAGTTAAGGCAACATCTATATACCATGGCCTGCTTATCTGGAATTTATAATAGGCAGGGTCAAGCGTGGATGATCAGACAGTAGTCAAGGCATGTACTTGGTCTCCACTATCCTACACTTAAATTGGGTGATGCCAAAAATAAATCAATTCTAGTGTAGGAATTGTGTTGTCTAAAGTAAAAGGAATAATCCCTTTCTCAGATTCTGCTTTCTCAGACATCTATTTAATTCACCACTTTCATAAAGGCCAGGGTAGACTTAGCTCCCTTGGCTCTTGTTACTTTCCTCACTGACTTGTCTATAACCGGATCCAGACACAAATTTAAATTCCCTCCAATCAAGACATTTCTGCATCCCTCTATTACCTTGTATATCTTGTATAAATTGTTCATCATCAAAATTTGGGGCATATATATTCATAAGTGTGCATGATTAGGAGTATATTTGACAATGCATCATCACAAATCTGGCTGGATTGGCAACCACACCCTAGGCCACCACTGAAACATTCTTCCCTATCAGGATAACCACTCCCCTGGCTCTGGAATTAAAGGACAATGACACCATCTGTCCCACCCACCCCCTCTTTAACTTTATATGTTCTTGATTTGTAAGGTGGGTTTCCTGTAAAAATACTATGTCTGTCTTACTTTTAAAGATGTGCTAAAATTCTCTTTTTCTTTATCGTTCTGTTCATCCCATTCACGTTGAAACTTAAAATTTTAATTGCCTTATCTATTACTCCAGAGCCCTTCCATCATTTTCCTCCTCTTTCTTTTCCACGATAATTATCTTTGGTCTCGCTTATCTGCCATTGAACTCTGGTGCAGACGACTGCTCCAAACAAAAGCTAAACAAACTTTAAAAAAAATGAACAATTCATTAAAAAAAATAAAATAAAAATACTTCCAAATAACCCCCCCCCCACCTCTTCTCCCCCTTAGTCTATCCTTTCCCTTCCTAGTACCTATAACCAAGATATTGGTGCCAACTCCCCTGCCATTTTGGAGAGTGCATATTGCATCCATCTATCTCTTACACTATTCATTCCCCTCTTTCTTTGAGCTTTCTGTATTAATTCTTCATTTAACTTGAACAGTCATATTTAAACAAAAACACAGTAAAAACATTCTCCTCTACGTTCATAGCACTTCGAGTATATACAATCAGTCCTTCTATTGATTCCCTTTTTTCCCCCTTTTTTTTATTCAATCCTGAGATAGTAGCAAGGGTTGTGTTGGGTTCTTGGAAACATATTCATTTTTATACAATTGACCCTGCCAACAAGAGTTACTGGGAGAGTCATCCATTTACCAAGGTTTTCCCCAATTCTCTTAAGCAAGGGATGATGGTCCAACTTATTGAAATTCCCTCCCATAAGTGGCAAAATTTCACTTTAATCCCAATTTACTTTATAACCCAAAGCTATCCCATAATCCTCCAGTTTAAATTGCATTTTTTGTATTGATGTTGCTGGTTCGGTTGGGTATATCAGGATGTTGTCAGCAGATTAAATTGAATTTTACATAATTAAAGACAGCTGATTTTTTTCAAGTGACTTATATTTTGCACTGTCTTTTTTTAAACAGTGTATTCTTAATGCAGGTGTACTAGTTAGGCATTGTCAGGGTGAGTCTCGGTCAACCAGAAAATTCACATTTCTGGCATCTGGTGGATAATGGGGATTTTACCCTACCAATATTATCTGTGAGTAGCTGACAGAATTGCAGAGCACACAACATATATGTGAATCTACTGCGTGGCACTGACAGATAAATTGTAGCTTAGGTTTTACAAATTTTTAATTAAAATTTTTAACTATAGACATGAACCAGGCCCTTCTGGCACTCAACTATGTCATCTATTTTAACCTACAAGCCCTGTATGTTTTGAAGGGGTGGGGGGGGGGGACAGAAACAGGAATATTAGGAGGAAACCCATACAGACACAGGGAAAATGTTCAAACCCTTTACAGACAGCATTGGATTTGAACCCAGGTCCCTGTGGTGTAACAGGGTTGCGCTAATCGCTTTGCTAACTATGTTGCTTGAATACTTTTCATTCGGTGAATTTGAGTCTCATTGGTAGCAGCAAAATTTATTGCCCATGTAGAAGCAGTGAACTAACTTGAAGCATTGCAGTTGGGATTGTGTGCAATACTTTTCCTGCTGTTGTTCGTCTGCCTCTTGGTGAAATTGCAGGTTTTAAGATGTCATGTTGGTTGTTGATTAGCTAAGTCAGGGTCAAAAACTGCTTAAAGACTTCTGAGTGGTTGATTTTTATTTCTCCTCTCTCCACCCCACCTATCACCCTACCCCCCCCCCCCCCCCCATCCCCGGGAAGCTACTCCATTATTCTATTCCTCATGTTGGTCATTTCCAACCCTCCTTGTAGACATACTTTTGCTTCAGTGTGTTGTCTTGAGGAAGCCCTTATGCAATTCAGACCGATTTTTAATTCATAGGACTGTAGCATGGGAAAATTGATGATCTCTTTCACCTCTGTTCTTGAAGGATGAAGAAGAGGATATTATGAATGAAAAGTTTGTTGTTGCATACACAAGTACAATATGCAGGTGCAATTTCAGTTTTATTGCAGCTCCCTGGGTACATAAAACATATCAAGATAAGTATAATTAATAATTAAGAAGTTAAAAAGAGATAATATAAAAGGGAGCATGTGAATAGATAAGAAGACACATGCCAGGTGTGTGCCAGAGATGCAACACATCACCTGGCGCTCTTGTCATGCTCACATTTGCATTGAGTTTTTCCCTAAGACTTTCCCTGAGAAGCTTTGAGTCACAGAGGAGTCTGTGATGGAGGTGGGCCAGTTCCTGCAGGAGAAGAGGCAACTCGCACACTTTAGACTGAGAACTGCCGGTGTGATGTAATTTCAGCTGTGGTTTCTGTTGCCACCTTCTTCCTGGCAAACTGCAATGTTGTTTCATAGGGAAGGCACCTTGGAACAACAAACAAGGCCACCTCTACTTCGATTTATTGCACGTAACATCCATTTTGCCAGCTATTAAACACATGATTCAAGTATTATGCCAGTCCATCATTTCATCCTTTTCCTGTCTCCGTATTTATTTTGGGAGCAACCGGATTTTGGCAGGCATTTGCTTCTTAAATAGCTTTTGCTGAGACTAAAATAGATGTGAAAATATTTGGCTATTGCGAAGGACACAAAAATATCTTTAGCTGTATTTGCTTCACTTTAATGGACTCTTTTTTGTTCCTTATGCTGCTTGTGTCCTATTACAACCAATTGAAGACCATTCAACCCATCAATTAAAATCTGTTAAACCCTTTCATACAAATCAATAGATATATCTGGATCAGCTTCTTGAATGGTGAAACCCCCATTTGGAGGACCGAGTTCAGTTTTGGTCACCATGCTAATGGAAAAATGACAAACAAGAGAGGGTGCAGATAGACTGTTGTAACTTTGCCATATTTACTATTATTATTTGAGATTTTCAGTTACTGTTGAATTTGCCTTCAGATTGGCCCCTGCCTTAATCACTCATCTATTTAAATGAACTTCTAATTTATAAGCAGCAAGGATGCCTGGGCCATGTGTGAGTCAGGACAGTTTTCAATATGCAGCCTGTCTCCGCTGTTGCCATTAGGGGAACAAAATCCTGTACCTCATGAGAGGAATAGATTGGATAAACACACAGCATCTTTTGCCCAGAATAGGGGAATTGATAAGTGGAGACATAAGTTTAAGGTAAGGGGGAGATATTTAGCAGGAACTTGAGGGGTGATGTTTTTAACACTGAGGGTGGTGAATTTATGGAAAGGGCTGCTGGAGGTAGTTACTATTGCAATATTTAAGAAAAATATTGGTGGATACAGGGGTAGGTTGGGGTTAGATGGATATAGGCAACACACAGGAAAGTGGGATGAGTGTGGGTGCGACATGTTGGTTGGCGTTGGCAAGTTGAGCTGAAGGGCCTGTTTCTACACTGAATAATCCTGATGCCTTTGTTTCGGACTGTAATCCCATTTCTGGAAAACTACCCCAGTGGTTGATCACTCCTTTAATACTGGCGAGCTTCTTAGTGTGTTTGCTGGGGTCAGCCACAGGAACTACTGATGTAATTCACTGTACTGAGCCTGCTTTTTATTCATTGGTCCCAGTAGCTCTTCTTATTTCAGTTTGAAATAATAGGCATTGATAGTTCCATTTACCTTTGTATGAGTCTCCACATTTCCTCTTTATATTTCACTTTCTTATGTAAATACTGCATGCATTTGACAACAGGGCTGTGCAGTTCTATATAGTACCTCTACAAAGCATGCAGTGCCTTCTGTAATGCTTGGGACAAAGATTTTTTCCTTTATTTGCCTCTGTGCTCCACAGTTTTAAATTTGTAATCAAACAATTTACATGTAATCGAAGTGCACATTCCAGATTTTATTCAAGGTTATATGTATACATTTTGGTTTGTCCATATAGAAATTGCAGCACTTGTTAAACACAGTCCCTTCATTTCAGAGCACCATAATGTTTGGGACATTTGGTTTCACAGGTGTTTGAGTACTCAAATATATTTAATTGCTTCATTGGTGCAGGTATAAGAGAGCTTGGTTCGCTTCTAGTGAAAGAAAACACACGAATGCTTGAGAAACTCAGCAGGTCAAACAGTGCCTTTATGTAGCAAAGGTAAATGTTTCGGACTTGAGCCCTTGATGAAGGGTGATGTATCCTTACCTTTGCTACATAAAGACACTGTTTGACCTGCTGAGTTTCTCCAGCATTTGTGTGTTTTTTCACTTAACTACGGTTACAACAGAATCCTGTGTTTTACCCTTTGGTTGGCTTCTAAGCTTTTGATAACATTGGAGTCTGTAGTTGTAATTTTTTTAATACGAGGACCAGAGATGTGCTAATGAAAGTCAAATAAGCCATTATTGGGCTGGAAAACAAGAATAATACAGTAAGAGACATTGTCCAAATCTTAGGATTACCAAAATCAACTGTTCAGAACATCATGAAGAAGAAAAAAAATTGGTGAGCCCAATTATCATAAAGAAGGCCAAAGAAGACCTCCATTGCTGATGACCAAAGAATTCTCATCATAATGAAGAAAAATCCCCAAACTTATGTTCGGCAAATTAGAAACACTATTCAGGAGGCAGGTGTAGATGCGTCCATGATTTTGGTCTACAGAAGATTTCACAAACAGAAATGCAGAGGCTACACTGCAGGATGAAAAGCTACTCGTTAGCCATAGAAATGGGATGGCCAGATTCCCATTTCCAAAAAGTATTTAAAACAGCCTGCACAATTCTTATGGACAGATGAGACTAAGATGAACTTGTATCAGAGTGATGGGAAGAGCAAAGTGTGTGGGCATAAAGGAACTACCCAGGATCCAAGCATACCACCTTTGCAATGATTTGCATCTTGCAGTGCAGCCTCTGTATTTTTGTTCATAAAGTTACATTGAGTAAAAAAGGTGCAAAATTGCAAGTACTGATCCCCAGAGTAACTGGGGACCCCCAGAGTAACTTGTTGTGAGACTGCACTATTTGTTTGGGAAGAAGTTAAGAATAAGAAGCTAATTTGGGTAAGAGTTTGATGTTCAGTTATTCATATTTAAACATTCCAGTCTCTATACTTATCAGGACTTGAACAATTCCTCATGCATTGGCGGCAAGAGTTGGAGAGGAAACCTCAGACAATCCCTCACCTCTGCCCCCTTAGGGCCTCATCAAGAGCAGGTCCCATGAGTCCTATGGTAAGCACATAAGTAGCCTTTGGGTTGTTCCCAAATTGCACCTTTGCAGCCCACAATTGGTGTAATATATGCATGATATAACAGAGAAAACCTGCACATGCATTGGCACCTCATTTTGGAAGTTAGTAATGTGAAATATATTATTTTGACTGCATTTTCTCCAGAATGACAAATTAGCCTTCTTTAATTAGGATTGGGATTTGCATATCATCCCGAATCTCAAGGGGATTTGGAAAGGTTCCACTTGACCCTAAAAACAATGATGAGAACCTATTGTTGTGAGAATGAGAAAGAGTGGGATGAGGTGTCCATTTACTCCTGTTTACAGTGAGAGAGTCTGTTAAAGAATCATTAGTCTGTTAAAGAATCTTTTGAGTTGGTGTTTGAACATGAAGTTAAAGGACCTTTAATATTGTTGAAGGAACAATGGATAAATAAGGATGTGCAGTTGAATTTGTTAGATTATGTTTCAAACTTTCAAGATCATTTGCAGAAAGTTTGTAAAATAGATGATGAGAATTTGAAAATGGCTCAAGATAAAATGGAAGTCTGGTATGATTAACAAAAAAGAGAGAACATTTTTAAACCAGGGGTGAAGTGTTAATTCTGTCCCCAATAAATTCTAATCCTCTTAGGGTAAAATTTTCATGACCTTATGAGATAGAATCCAAGGTGAATGAAGTCAGTTATATAATTAAAGCACCTGATTGGAGACATAAAACAGAGTTGCCATGTCAACAAGTTAAAACCTTATTCTGAGAATTTGGATGTTAACAAGAAGCAGCTTTCACTGGAGGTATCAGTTATTGACAAAAGTAAGGAAGTTATGGATCATGTGATAATACAAGCTGAATCTTGTGAGTTAATTTAAAAGAAAATATTGTTCCAGTTCGTCAAGTATTTTGCAGAATTTCGATGAGAAGGTGGCTCATCTGCAGCACTAGAGAAAGGAACAAATGAAACAGTTAATTTTAAAATTTAGGAACTAATTTCCAGATGTGTCTCAGAGAACCTCAATAGCTTGTCATGATGTTGATATTTGAGATACAAATCCTATCAAACAAGATCCATATAGAATGAATGTTGAAAAGTGTAAACTGGTAGATCAAGAAATTGCATACATGTTAAAGAATGACATCATTAAGCATTCTATTTCAGGTTGGAGTTCATTTTGTGTCCTGGTACCTAAATCAGATTTTTTACTGATTTTAGAAAAGTAAATGTGGTAACAAAGACAGATGCTTATCCTGTCCCTAGAGTGGATGATTGTGTGGATAAAGTTGGAAAAGCTAAGTTTCTTATGAAAATAGATTTTTTAAAAGATTACTGGTGTGTTCCTTTATCAGAGGGAGACAGAGACATTTATGCATTCATAACACTGTCAGGTTTATATGAATACAATGTTCTACCATTTGGTATGAAGTATGCTCCAGGAACATTTCAAAGGGTGATCAACTCTGTGACTCAAGATTTAGACCATACATATGGTTATATTGATGCCTTGATCATGGGGAATGATACCTGGGAAACACATATGTTTGCATTAGATAAATTGTTCAATATAAACTTTCAAAAGCATACCTTACTGTTAATTTAGCTAAAAGTGATATTGGACATGCTATATTTACTTACCTTGGTTATATTGTTGGTCAATAAAAATTGGCCAGGCAAAAATTCAGATTATTTCTGTGTTTTCTATATCCATGGTTAAGAAAGCTATTAGGATATTTTTAGGAATGGTAGGGTATTATGGAAAGTTCTCTACATTGTTTTGAGATCGCAATTCCTTTGACTAACCTTCTTAAAAAAAAATAAAAAGTTTATTTGGATTTATCAGGAAGCATTTTACAAACTGAAAGTCATTTTATGTCATAAGCCAGTGCTTGAGCCACTTGACTTTGAAAAGCCATTTTCTTTAGCAGTTGATGCCAGAGATGAAGCAACAGGACCTATTCTATTTCAAAACAATGATTGTGATAATATTGAATATCCAGTGGCTTATAACATATAACATAACATAACAATTACAGCATGGAAACAGGCCATTAGGCCCTTCTAGTCCGCACCGAACCAAACACCCCTTTCTAATCCCACCTCCCTGCACAATGCCCATAACCCTCCATCTTCTTCTCATCCATATACCTGTCCAACCTTTTCTTAAATAATACAATTGACTCCGCCGCCACTATTTCTCCCGGAAGATCATTCCACACAGCTACCACTCTCTGAGTAAAGAAGTTCCCCCTCATGTTACCTCTAAACCTCTGCCCCTTAATTCTTAACTCATGTCCTCTTGTTTTAAACTTTCCTCCTCTTAACGGAAATAGTCTATCCACATCCATTCTGTCTATCCCTTTCATAATCTTAAATACTTCTATCAAATCCCCTCTCAACCTTCTACGCTCCAAAGAATAAAGACCCAATCTGCCCAATCTCTCCCCATACTCCAGATACTTAAACCCAGGCAACATTCTGGTAAACCTTCTCTGCACTCTCTCCACTCTGTTTATATCCTTCCTATAATTAGGCGACCAGAACTGCACACAGAACTCCAAATTAGGCCTCACCAACGTCTTATACAATCTCAACATCACCTCCCAACTCCTATATTCCATGCAATGATTGATAAAGGCCAGCATACTAAAAGCCTTCTTCACCACCCTATTCACGTGAGTTTCTACCTTCAGGGAACGATGTACTGTCACTCCTAAATCTTTCTGCTCTTCTGTATTTCTCAATGCTCTCCCATTTACCACATATGTCCTATTCTGATTCTTCTTACCAAAATGAAGCACCTCACACTTATCAGCATTAAATTCCATCTGCCATTTTTCAGCCCACTTTTCTAAGCAGCCCAAATCCCTCTGCAATCCTTGAAAACCTTCTTCATTATCCACTATTCCACCTATCTTAGTATCGTCTGCATATTTACTAATCCAATTCACCACCCCATCATCTAGATCATTAATGTATATAACGAACAACAATGGGCCCAATACAGATCCTTGAGGCACACTACTGGTCACCGGCCTTGAACCTGACAGACAATTATCCACTACCACTCTCTGGCCTCTCCCTTTCAGCCAATGTTCAATCCATTTGACTATCTCAAAATTTATACCTAAAGACTGCACCTTCCTAACTAACCTTCCATGTGGTACCTTATCGTAGGCCTTACTGAAGTCCATATAGACAACATCCACTGCGCTACCCTCATCCACATTCCTAGTCACCTCTTCAAAAAATTCAATCAGATTGGTCAAACATGACCTTCCTCCCACAAATCCATGTTGAGTGCTCCTGATCAGACCCTGTCTATCCAGATGTTTATAAGTACTATCTCTAAGAATTTTCTCCATTAATTTACCTACCACAGACGTCAAACTTACAGGCCGATAGTTGCCAGACTTCCTCCTTGAACCCTTTTTAAATAACGGAACCACATGCGCAATGCGCCAATCCTCCGGCACTATCCCCATATCTAATGACATTTGAAAAATTACCGCCAGAGCCTCTGCTATTTCCTCCTTCACTTCTCTCAATGTCCTGGTGAAGATCCCGTCTGGTCCCGGAGATTTATCCACCTTTATATTCTTCAAAAGCCTTAAAACTACACCTTTTGTAATCTCTATATTCCCCATATTTACCCAATTTGCTTTTTTTATCCCACATCTCCCAATATCCTTCTCCTTAGTGAATACCGAAGAAAAGAAACTGTTCAATATCTCCCCCATTTCTCTAGGTTCCACACACAGTTTTCCACTCTGATTTTCTAAGGGACCAATTTTGTCTCTAGCTTTCCTCTTACCATTAACATATTTGTAGAACTCTTTTGGATTAGTTTTCACCCTGCTTGCCATAGTTTTCTCGTACCTTCTTTTAGCTTTCCTAATTCCTCTCTTAAGATTCCTCTTACATTCAATGTATCTTTCAAACATCTCCTTAACTCCATGCTTCTTATATCTAATGTACGCCTCCCTTTTTCTTCGAACCAAGTTTCCAACATTCCTTGAAAACCACGGCTCTCTCAAACCTTTTGCCCCTCCGTTTAACCTAACAGGAACATAAAGCTTTTGCACTCTCAAAATCTGATCTTTAAAAGACTTCCATCTCTCTACTACATCCTGCCCATAAAACAAATTGTCCCAATGCACACCCTGCAAGTCCTTTCGCATCTCCTCAAATCTAGATCCCCAATCAAAAACCTCAATCCTTGGCCCTGATTTCTCTCTTTCCATAATGACATTGAAGCTGATGGCATTATGATCACTGGACCCGAAGTGCTCGCCAACACTAACCTCTGTCACTTGACCCATCCCATTTGCCAACAGTAGATCTAACACTGCTCCTTCTCTGGTCGGCACCTCTACATATTGTTGTAAAAAACTATCTTGCACACATTTCACAAACTCTAACCCATCCATTCCTTTCACAGAATGTGTTTCCCAATCTATATGTGGAAAATTAAAATCTCCCATAATTACAACCCTGTGCTTATCACAAATATCTACTATCTCCCTACAGATTTGCTCCTCTAGGTCTCGGTCCCCTCCGGGTGGTCTATAATACACCCCTACAAGTGTAACCTCTCCTTTCCTACTGCTCAGTTCCACCCAAATAGCCTCCGTGGATGTGCCCTCTAATCTATCCTTCCTAGGCACCGCTGTAATATTTTCCCTGACAAGCAATGCAACCCCACCTCCGCTTGCCCCTCCGACTCTATCACACCTAAAACAACGAAACCCAGGGATATTCAGTTGCCAATCACATCCCTCCTGCAACCATGTCTCACTAATCGCTACCACATCATACTTCCAAGTATCAATCCACACCTTCAGCTCATCCACCTTTTTTACAATACTCCTGGCATTAAAATATATGAATTTCAGGGATTTCCCATTTTTTAATCCCTGTTTTCCCTCATCTTTAAGAACAACATTATTTACTTTTCCTGCCAATTGCCCTTCATCTTCTTCCAGAGCATTTCCCTTCTCTATCACCTGCCCATCCATATTCAAATACTTACTACAAACTTTCATTGTTTGCATTCTAACCTTCTCCTTACTGCTCTGTACTATTTTGTTCCCTCCCCCCAACCATTCTAGTTTAAAGGATCCTGAGTAACCCTAGCAAATACCTCTGCCAGGATTCTGGTCCCCCTGGGATTTAAGTGTAACCCGTCCTTACTGTACAGGTCACATCTCCCCCAAAAAAGGTCCCAGTTATCCAGAAACTTAAAACCCTGCCCCTTACTCCACCCCTTCAGCCACGTGTTAATCCTCCACCTCATTCTATTTCTATTCACACTGTCACGTGGCACAGGGAGTAATCCAGAGATTACCCCCTTTGCGGTCCTTCTTTTTAACTCCCTACCTAACTGCCTGTACTCACTATCTAAGAAATTCAATTAACATCAAAATAATTATATTATTTAAAAAAAGAATTATTGTCCCTTGTAAGGGCTTCACAACATTTCAAGGTTTGCATTTGCCATCCTATAGGGGCGATGATCGTAATCCATTAGTGTTTTTGAGTAATATGAAACATAAAAATAGAAAATTGTTAAATTGGAGTTTGATTTTGCAAAAATATGATTTAATGATGACTCAAATTAAAGGAAAGGACATGTGATTGCTGATTGTCTTTCAAGATGTTGAATTTTCATGTTGTTTCAGCAATATTTGTTTATATTATACTGTATAACATAAAAATCTAAAATCTAAAATCTACCAGATGTTGCAGTTTAAAATATTGGTCTTTAAAAATCTCAAAATTTCTTCCATTGGAAGGAGGTATGATGAAATTGTGCTATTATTAATCTTTACTTATAAAAATTATTATTTTTAGAAAACTTATTGTTGTGAGTTTGGAAGGATACAGGGGAAGGATACATAAGGACATATTACACATTTGCATTAATAAATATGAAAGGTTTTCTAGAGACAGTGTCTCTTCATTCAATGTTATGAATCAGAAGTGAATTGTGTTATTGAATGTCCAGAAACAATAGATGTTTGCTCAGAAGCACATGTGTACACACAGCCATTCTGCTGGTTGTTCTGAGCAGACAGCCTGGAAACATTTTCTGGTTAACTTTTGGAAGAGATGAACTTCAAGCAAAACCACCCATTTCCTCCTGTAATTATCAGAGTATAATAATATCAGATTATGTCTCTGTTTTATTATCTCTGACTCTTCCTGGCCTCCTTCAAATAAAAAAGACACCGGTTTTTCAATTCAACTTTACTACCAAATAATAATATGAATATAAAAGGGAAGGACAATAAAGAAAGATTAGACTTAGTTAATCAAATTAAACAAATAGATCAACAAGATGCTCAGTTTAAAAATCCTGAGATATATAAAAAGCGAGTTGAACTTCAAACTAAATTTGATCTCCTTTTAATGTATTCAATTGAATTGGCACCTGTCCAGACAAAAATTCAGATGATTTCAACTTTTGAAGAGTAAGAATCAGTTTTATATTCACAGTGAAAAATCTGGTAAGCTTTTAGATAATCAGTTGAAACATTTTGAAGCCAAGCAGCAAATTACAAAGATTCGAATGGATGATGTATGTATCTGAGATAAGTGATACATACAGTAAATTTTATTCCGGACTATATACTTCTGAATTTGCAAATGAAAGCAGTTCAATGAAGAGTTTTCTAGATTGCTTAAATATTCCCACATTTTCCCCAAATAACCAAACAAGATTAGATGAGCCTATATTGCAAGAGGAAATAGCTGCTTCTATTTCTTCATTGCAATCTGGAAAATCTCCAGGACATGATGGGTTTCTTAAGGAGATTTTAAAAATAACTTTCTCAATGGCTTTCACCTCAATTAGATTATGTGTTATCTTATTCGTTTAAACAGGGTAATTTTCCAGCATCATTTATAAAAGCATGTAAAGAAAGGTAAAGATCCAACTGAGTGCTCCTCCTACAGGCAAATTTCTTTATTAAGTATTGATGCTAATATTTTGGCTAATGTTTTGGCCCATAGATTGGAGAATATTTTGCAATTAATAATAGATGAAGATCAGACTGGTTTTATTGTTACTCATATTTTGATATACATCACTTATTGGATATTTTGTATTCCAGTGTGCTTTCTGAATGTGTTCCTTTCTTAGATGCAGAGAAACCATTTGATCGGGTCAAGTGGATGTATTTATTTATGATCTTAGAAAAATTCAATTTAATTTATGTTTTATTACATGATTAAATTACTGTATTTATGCCCTATGGTTTCAACTCTCACTAACTTTCAACAGCTACAACCTTTCCATCTCCAATGGAGAACCAGTCAAGGGTGACCTCTAAGTATATTAGTTTTTGATTTAGCCGTAGAGCTTTTGGTGATGACATTTTAAGAGTGCGAGAATATTTCTGGGATTTTTTTTAGGAAGGGAATTGAACATAAAGTTTCCCTTTATGTAGATGATCTCCTGCTTTTTCTATTAGGCCCTGACACCTCCTTTCTTTCCATGTTTTCCAATTAAGTCAGTTTTCAGGATATGGATTAAACGTGTATAAAAGTGAACTTTTTCCTTTGAGTGCACCTGCATGAACGTATACTAATCTTCCTTCTAAGACTGTGGAAAATCAATGTACTAATCTTGGTATTACAGTTACAAAGAATCATGAGTATCTTTTCAAAGAAAAATTTCTTACATTATTAAAGCATATGAAACAATCCTTAACACATGGTCGCCCCTTTCTATGTCTCTGGTGGGTCATATTAATTCTATAAAATTTAATATCTTACCTAAATTTTTATATCTTTTTCAATCTATACCAATTTTTATTCCCAAATCGTTTTTTGATTTTCTTAATTTGGTTATATCGTCTGACATATGGAAGAGTAAGCGCTTTCATCTAATCACAGTTTATCTTCAAAAATCTAAAAGGAACAGAGGCATGGCATTTATGCATGGAAGAGGCATAAAATTTCACATTTTATCATTGGGTGGTCAATATATGTAACCTTGTTTTAGTCGCATTTTCATAACTGGACTGTCCATTATGGGTAGCATGGAGCTGAATTCTGCTAAAAACTTTTCCATTTCAGTATTTCTTGGATCTTTACTTCCTTTCTCTTTAGATAAATCAATTAAGAATCCTGTTGTCAGGTACATAGAGTGTGGGTGCAGTTCGGAAAACACTTTGAACTTCATGGCATTTCTTTTTCAAGGCCTATTTTATCCATTCATCTTTTTCAACCCTCTGGATGATTTTGCTTTTCATGAATGGAACAAATTGGATATTGATAATTTCAAAGATCTTTTTATTGATACGAGTTTTGCGTCATTCGAACAGCTTTCTGAAAAGTTCAATTACCCAAATATTCATTTTTCTTTCAGATATTTGCAAATCAGCATTTTCTTCAATCTCAGATACCTGATTTCCCCCCGGGCACCTGATGTGAACATTGTTGAAGTCATTTTTAGTTTACAACTGTCTCACAAATGTTTATAATCCATTATTTATGATAAGTTGATGGGTTTGAGACATGCCCCTCTAATTAAAATAAAAAATGCCTGGGAACAGGATTTCACCTCTTCATTGTCAGACGAGGTTTGGGATTCTATCTTTTAGTTAACACTACATCCTTATGTGCCCGTCATTGTTTCAATTTAAAGTTGTACATAGGGCTCATATATTGAAAGTTAAATCATCTCAAATCTATTCAGATGTAAATTCTTGTGTGATTAACGTAAGAGAGGAGAGGTTTCTTTAATACTGGATGTTCTGGATGTGTCCTAGCCTTGAAAAATACTGGAGGGAGGTGTTTCAAACTTTATCCTTAATCCTTAATGTAGATCTAGAGCCTAATCCTTTGGTCGCTCTTTTCAGTGGAACTGGAGAGGATGGTGTCGTTTTAACTCCAATCAAATGTCACACTCTGACTTTTGCCTCTTCTTTGGGCAGACATGCAATATTGTTTAGATGGAAGGATGCAGCTCCATTCACCCATAGTCAATGGTTGAGGGACATTGTATCCTTGCTTAAATTTAGAAAAGATTTGTTACTCAATTAATAATTCTAATATAAAGTTTCAAATGTTGTGGGGACCATTCCTGAATTATTTCCACAATCACTTGGCATAATATAAATCCTAAATTTCAGTATTTTGCCATTTTACTACAGGACCAAAGTACGTTAAAAAAATAATACAACATTGGGATGGGGATGGGATTTGGAGACACAGCTATCCATGATAAAATTATTATTAGATGTACTTTTGTATTGTGGATGTGCTCTATGTACCTTTATAGAAACATAGAAAATAGGTACAGGAGAGGGCCATTTGGCCCTTCAAGCCTACACCTCCATTCAATTTGATCATGGCTGATCAGTAGCCAGTTCCTGCCTTCTCCCCATACCCCCGATCTCCTTAGCCACAAGGGCCAAATCTAACCTACTCTTAAATATTGACAAGGAACTGGCCTCAACTACTTCCTGTGGCAAAGAATTCCACAGATCAACCACCCTCTGAGAGAAGAAATTTTTCCTCATCTCAATCCTAAAAAAACTTTCCCCTTATCCTTAAACTGTGACCCCTGGTTCTGGTTTTTCCCAGCATTGGAAACAACCTTCCTGCATCTAGTCTGTCTAAACCCTTAAGAATTTTATATGTTTCTATAAGATCCCCCCTCAATCTTCTAAATTCCAGAGAATACAAGCCTAGTCTATCCAACCTTTCTTCATATGCAAGACCTTCCGTCCCTGGTATCAATCGAGTGAACTTTCTCTGCATCCCCTCCATGGTGAGGATGTCCTTCCTCAGATAAGGAGACTAAAACTGTATATAGTACTCCAGGTGTGGTCTCACCAAGGCCCTGTACAGCTGCAGCAGCATCTCCCTACTCCTGTACTCACATCCTCTCGCTATGAACGGCAACATACCATTTGCCTTCCTCACCGCCTGCTACACCTGGACACCCACTTTCAATGACTGATGCACAGCAACACCAAATCTCTCTGCATCTCCCTTTTTCCAAAACAGATACCATTTAGATAATAGTCCTCTTTCTTGTTCTTACCTCCAAAGTGGATAACCTCACATTTATCCATATTAAATTGCATCTGCCACATCTTGGCCCACTGGCCTAATTTGTCCAAATCACTCTGCACCCTTCTAGCATCCTCTACACAGCTAACCCCGCTACCCAACTTCGTGTTGTCTGAAATTTTGAGATATTGCCATCTATTCCCACATCTAAGTCGTTGATATATATTGTAAACAATTGTTACCCCAGCACTGAGCCCTGCAGTACCCCATTAGTCACTGGCTGCTATTCTGAAAAGAACCCATTTATTCCTACTCTTTGCTTCCTGTCCATCAACCAATTCTCTATCCACCTTAATACCATACCTCCTACACCATGTTTTTCAAGTTTGTATGCTAGTCTTCTGTGGGGAACCTTATCAAATGCCTTACTAAAGTCCAGATGTACCACATCCACTGATTTCCCCCCTATCCACTCGACTGATTACATCCTCAAAAACCTCTATTAGATTCATCTAATGCATCCACTATTTCCTGGGCTACTTCCTTCAGCACTCTTGGATGCAGATAGTCCGGGCCTGTAGAGCTCGTCGAAAGAACCAAAGACTTGTTGATCCAAACCAAGGCTTTTATTAGCAAAAGACCGGAGCTCTTCACAGGTGGCCGACCAGTCCGGAATGATCCGACCTGGCTAGGGACACAACCCTTTAAGGCCCAAACAATAGGTGTGGCTTAGCTCTCAGCCAATCGCTGTAAGCACAGTCTAGATACAGTAACTATATACACTATGTACATTGGTGATAGATCTGTACTATCACATTCACCCCTTCTTGGAGAATTGACCCTGGGAAAAAAAAACAAAAACGAGGGAGAGAATGAAAAGGAAGGGGTAGGTCAAGGACTGTAGCGGTCAGGGGGTCTGACCATCCGGCGTGACCGCCGTGGTGCCGGGATTGGGGTCGCTGGAGTGGTGTCGCCAGCGGGCTCATCGGGTGCGACTGCTCCGTCGCTCAATTCCCCAGTCGTTTTGTCGGCAGGGTGGCCCGAGTCATTGGGGTGCTGTTGGTCCTTCTGTTGCGGCACGGGGCCTGGAGCATAAGGAGTTGGGGGGTTTGCTGGGTCTATCGCGTCCTGAGCTAGGTCCCGCACCGAAACAGTGTCCTCCCGCCCGTCTGGGAACTCCACGTATGCGTAATGTGGGTTCGCGTGGAGTAGAGTCACTCGGTCGACCAAGGGGTCGTTCTTTGAGTGCCGGACGTGGCGTCGCAAAAGGACGGGGCCAGGGACGGTGAGCCATGCCGGTACAGTGGTTCCCGATTCGGATTTCCTCGGGAAAAGGAACATCCTTTCGTGGGGGGTGGCATTTGTTGCAGTAGCGGCGGTAGCGTCGGCCCCGGGGGTGGCTGTGGCGGCGGCAGCAGCGGCGGTAGCGTCGGCCCCGGGGGTGGCTGTGGCGGCGGCGGTAGTGGCGGTAGTGTCAAGTGTTCCGCACGGGGGCGAGAGGCAGGCCATCACCATGGTTGCGACGGTGGGTTGCCCCTTCCGGGTTCGGCGTCTCCGTGACGTCAGGCGTTGCCGTGCAGGGGAGCCCTCGCTCTCATTGGACGAGAGCTCTGGGGAAGAAGAGTTTGAATGGGATAGTGGCGGTTGAGCTTCACACGAGGCACTGTGTTTGCTGGCGGCCATTTTAGACCTACAGACTGCAGCAAAGTGGCCCTTTTTAAGGCACTTCTGGCACCTGGCTTTTCTTGCTGGGCACTGGGACCTGCTGTGCTTGTCCCTCCCGCAGAAATAACATTTCGGGTTCGCACGGGGCAGGGTAGCAGCAGCCGACAGGCCGTCAGGGGTAGGGTAGAAGGGCACTCTACTCACATCAGAATGTGGGGTCCAGTCCCTAGAGAGCTCGGTGGACTTTAAGGCTGCATCCTCCATTGTGATTGCAATCCGGGCCACGTCCTCTAGTTTTTCTACCCCTTGCTCGAGCAAACGCAGCCTCACTTCGTTCGATCGGAGCCCGGCCACATAGGCATCCCGGACGAGGTCGCTAGTGATCTCGGCAGCAGTTTTGTCCACACAGTTACAGTCCTTGCCCAATGCCTTTAATACTTGTAAATATGCCCCGCTGGACTCGCCGGGCTGTTGCTTCCTCGACGCAAGCACGAGCCGGGCATGAACTCTGTTCACCGGTTGATCATACAGTCCTTTCAGTACCTTTATGGCTGCGGTGTAAGTGGTCTCATCCTGGATGTTCTCGTAGACTCTCAAGGACACCATAGACAGCAATGCTGTTAGACGCTGGTTATCCTCCTCTACCTGAATGAATCTCAGGAAGTTTTCAAAGTTCAGCAGCCAGAAGTTAAAGGCTTTGAAGGCTGTAGCTGACTGTGGGTCGATATCAAGTTTTTCTGGCCGAGTTAAACGCTCCATCCCTTTCAAAAAAATTCTTTTTGCTAATAAAATTGTAGAGCTCGTCGAAAGAACCAAAGACTTGTTGATCCAAACCAAGGCTTTTATTAGCAAAAGACCGGAGCTCTTCACAGGTGGCCGACCAGTCCGGAATGATCCGACCTGGCTAGGGACACAACCCTTTAAGGCCCAAACAATAGGTGTGGCTTAGCTCTCAGCCAATCGCTGTAAGCACAGTCTAGATACAGTAACTATATACACTATGTACATTGGTGATAGATCTGTACTATCACAGGGCCTGGGTATTTATCTGCCTTTAATCTCTACACTTTAACTAATACAACCTCTCGACTTACATTATTTCCTTTAATATGCAATTTAATATGGATAAATGTGAGGTTATCCACTTTGGAGGTAAGAAGTTATGTAATTTGTCACTTGTGCATTCCAGAAAAGTTTTGTAGATATATGTTTATTTGTGTAAAACAAATAAAAATATTAAAAAACGAAAGGAGATAGTTTGACCTAACTAAGACATTTTCTTTAGAGCGGCATAGGATGAGAGGTGAATTAATAGAGTATCAGGTTGTCAGAGCTATAGATGGAATGGGCACCCAGCACCTTTTATATAGGGCGGCAATGTCCAATAGCAGAGGACTTGTTTAAGTTGAGTGGAGGAAGGTTCAGTGAAATGCTTGGAAATTATTGCTGTAGCTGGTGGCAAAGGCTGGTACAATAGAGATGTTCAAAAGGTTCTTGAGTAGGTGCATGAAATAGAGGCTTGTGTGCTGTGTGATTAGGTCAGCACAAAAGTGTGGGCTAAAGAGACTGTCCTGTTCTATGTTCTATTTGCTGATAGGTTGGATGATCACATCAATTGATTAGGGAAGTAATTTCAAGAAGGGAGCCTCATCAACTCTGTATGAAAACTTTGGAACACCCCAACAAACTCCATTTGGGAAAAGCCCATTGCTTACATTTCAAGGCAACAAGGGATGAACAATGGAAATGTTATTGACAGCAACATCCAAGAAATAATTCAAACAATGTTTAATTTTAAAAAAAACATTTATTGGTTTAACAGTTCTTGGAAGAGAAGAATGCTTGTAAACAATTTTTTTCCATTGTAATATCCTGTTCAAATATTTAAACAAACACTATTCATAATGGGGCATGGGGATAACTTTATTTTTAAGTGGTTAGAGCCTAAAATGCATTGCCAAGGATTGTAATGGTGGCACATTCGATTGTTGCTTTCAAAAAGGAGCTGGAAGGTCACCAGAGAGAAAGAATTTGCAGGCCTATGGGGAAAAGGCAAGGACTAATCACATAACAGAACCTTTATGACCTTGATTTGCTGAATATTCCCCTTCTGTGCTGTGATCATTGTGTGTTCTGTGAAAAAAATGATAAATTGATTAGAAGGCTGCTTTCTCAAGAATGAGTTTTAACCACACCATGAATTTGCACAAGGTAAATTCTTGAATTTAGAAAGAAATGTCCACTATTTAAAATCCGTGCGTGCGTGCGTGCGTGCGTGCGTGCGTGCGTGCGTGCGTGCGTGCGTGCGTGCGTGCGTGCGTGCGTGCGTGCGTGCGTGCGTGCGTGCGTGCGTGCGTGCGTTACACTGCTGATTATCTGAAATCAGAGTCTCCGAAATCCTCATTTATCCACATTTCTTTCATAGGTGAACTGACTGGGAACTTCGGGCTCCTGGCACCAGCAACAGGGACCTAAAGTTCCCGGGCAGGAGCAGGACCCTTGGGCTCCAGGCACGAGTGGGGCCTCAGTGGGGACGTATTGGTGAATGGTGGTGGCCAGCATTTTTTCTGGTGAGAATTAAACATTACTTTAATGCTTTAAAAACATTACCTTGTTGTTTGTTGTTATTTAAACACTGTTACAAGTGATTTGTTGTTGCTACTGGGCTGTTTTTAAAAAAATCACAGGTTCTCTGAAAGATCCGTTTATCCAAAATTAGCCTGGCCCCAACCATTTTGGTAATTGGAGGTTGTGTGTGTGTGTGTGTGTGTGTGTGTGTGTGTGTGTGTGTGTGTGTGTGTGTGTGTGTGTGTGTGTGTGTGTGTGTGTGTGTGTGTGTATTATACATATACAGTATACACAAATACACACACACACATATGCACATATATATATCTATGTGTGTGTATATCTATACACACCACATTCACTCTGCAGGGAGAAGCTGTTTCCCAGTATGGCAGTCCTGCTTTTTATGGTCTTGTACTTCTAACTTGAAGGTAGTATTTCAAAAATTCTGTGAGCTAGATGGTAAGGGTCCTTGATGATTCTCTGTGCCCTCTTTAAACTCCACTCTCTGTGATGTTATTGATAGAGGGAAGGGATGTAATTGATAGTGGGAAGTATTCTTCTCAGCACTTTCAATTGCCCTCCCTACTATTCTGATGTTTATAACTACCATACCATACCACTATGAAGCAGCCAGTCAGGACACTCTCCATTGTGCTCCTGTAGAAGTTTGTTAGGATGGTGACCAGTAGCCTTGCCGTCCTCAACCTCCTTAGGAGGTGTAGACTCTGCTACACCTTCCTGACTAATGAGGTTCTGTGGTGCCAGGATAGGTCATTCTTTAAATAGACATTAAGGAACTTTATGTTCCCCCTCCCCGCCACCTCTGTACAACAGTCATTGAAAAAGAGTGAGGAGTGTTCCTTTGTCCTGAAGTCCACAATCATTTCCTTAGCCTTGTCCAATTTGAGGTTTGTGATGTTGCTCTTGCACCACTGTAAAAGCCTATCAACCTCCTCCCATAGGCTGACTCATCATTCTTGTTGATGAGGCCAACTACTGTTACGTCATTTGCAAACTTGATTCTTTGAAGCTGAATCTGATGGTACTGATGGCATGTTACTTAATAGATTCTACAGCAGAGAGTGCACCCAGATGATTTTTGACTTTTCTCTGATGTACAAAGGTAAGCAAATGTGGAAAAACAATAAACAGTATTTTTGGTTCTATTCTCATGTCAAATAAAAATAAAAAATACAATTTACTTTTATAAATACTTAGTAAGGTTTTGGCTAAGTTTGTTCTGCCATTGAGGAGGGAATGTGACTTTTTTTGACAATTATTGGAGTATCTTGCAAAATTGAAATGTCCTCTAGAGAAAACTGGACAGCATTTCCAAAGGATTTCTGATCTACGCATATAAAGTGTTTCCATCTAAGGATGTGGTCTTTGCTGAATTTCTCGGATATGCAATGAAACCTGACTCCACCAAGGCTAAATGGCAATCAAAAAAAATATGGTTAGCCATGTATTGAGTCTGAATGAAACAAGCTGACAAAATCTGATCAAACAGATAGGTTCAGGCCGTCTTTAAAATTTGTGCAAGGAATCTAAAGACATTCAAGATGCTTTTTATAATTTGAACTCTGTTGCTCCCCTAAAGTTTTATTTTTAGTTTGTCTCTGTGGTGAAGATAGAAGAATGTAAATACTGCGTGTGTGCAGTTATTTCTTTTCGCATTGCTGTCACAGCAGTGATTCTATAGGCCAGCTGTGGCTGAGTGTGGGCACTTTGGCCTCTCAGTCATACTGTTTCCCACTTTGCTTTGGACTAAAGAGACATGTACAACTTCAAGTGATCCAATGAAAGTCTTTGACCTTAAATTCTGTTGCTCTGTCCACAGATGGTGTTTTTATTGTCACATTGTTCTCTCAGATGGATGTAAACAATTCTATGGCAATACGTTGATGTTATTCTGATGACCTCAGCATTATTGAACTATTAATCACTATCATTGAATGAAACAGAACATCTGATATCAGGTCATTTTCATACTGCGGGTTGAAGGAGCTTTCTGTGCCATGTTTCTGGCATTGAGGGTCTTCTTTCTTTCTTCTTCTTTGGCTTGGCTTCGCGGACGAAGATTTATGGAGGGGGTAAAAAAGTCCACGTCAGCTGCAGGCTCGTTTGTGGCTGACCAGTCCGATGCGGGACAGGCAGACACGATTGCAGCGGTTGCAAGGGAAAATTGGTTGGTTGGGGTTGGGTGTTGGGTTTTTCCTCCTTTGCCTTTTGTCAGTGAGGTGGGCTCTGCGGTCTTCTTCAAAGGAGGCTTTGAGGGTACCAACACTTCAAAAGGACATCTTTTGTTGGGAGCTCCCAAAGTATTCTGATTTGTACAGATTGATACATCGCCATAGCATATTCTAGAACACTGGTGAGCAAAGTGATGCTTATTTGTGGCTTCTGCATTTGATTCATTGCCTCTAACCCTTACAGCAGAATGCTCAGGGTCAGACACTTCTCCCTTGCCTTCATGCAACGTCCGGGCTTGCAGAAATCTGGAGAGATGGCTCTCACTATGAAACTTACAGGTTCCCCCAAAGAAAACCTGCTGGACTTCTTAACATATTAAACATTCCCCACCTGCTTCATTGTTGAGTAGATTGGCCTTCCACTGATTCACCATCCTCTGGGAAAAGCAGTTCCTCCTCCTTCCTTCATCTACTACCCTGAATCTTGAGGTTATATCCCCTAGTTCTAGTCTCCCCCACCAATGGAATCAATTTACCTACCTCTTTCTTATTTATGCCTTTCATAATTTTATATATTTCTGTAAGATCCCCCCTCATTCTTCTAAATTTCAGCAGGTACAGTCCCAGATGACTGAATCTCTCCTCATACGCTAACCCCCTGTCTTGGGTAAATTTGTACCTCTCACTTTGTTCGTTTTAGATTGGTCACAGTGTTTGAGCTACCAAAAGAAAATAGACACACACACCGAGAGCAGTTTAGATTATACAAATGTTTATTACAAATTCAAAAGCTGATTTCACACTACAATATGCAAGCCCTTCCCAACTATACTTATCAACGCTTGGACTGGTCCCAACTGCCGAAGCGAGGCAACGACTGCACACTTGTAGTAGATTGTCAAGGCGCCGGTAGCAGCTTCTCCACCTCCCCTGACCGGGACATTGGCTGGACTCCAGAAGTTCTTCTTCTTGCTGAGAGATGTTGCCACCTCTCGGAGAGTCTCTTCAGCAGCGGGACCATGGCTTATATTACCCAAAAAATGCTTACCCAAGCACCTATTCCCAGCACAGCAAGAAAGATAAGCGAGCAAGCTAGCATGCTGAAAATAACATAATTTTCAGCTTATCACTTTGAATACAATGATTTATTTTGCATCAAGGCTAGGCCTCTGACAGTCTGATCAAAACAAGCAGGAGGATTAAATGTTCTTGGTACACAGATGTCCTTTCTTCAGATAACAGCATCTCTGGCCCCTTGGTGGAATTTAGCTTATGTCTGCTGATTCTAAAACACAAGCAGGTTCTCAGCCTTGCAAAACCAAGAGCAGCAAATTTTAAAAAAACAGGTTAGAATCTTCCATTACATCCCGTAATGGTGAATTATCACCAAAACTTTGACTACAACTCCTGCCATTTCTTTCAGTATCCTGCGATGTATCCCATCAGGACAAAGGGACTTATCTATCTTTAGACCCTAAAATGTTCTCAGTACCACCTCTTTAGTGATAGCTATTACATGCAGGTCCTCATCTCCCATCACATCCATAACATCTGTCTTTGGCATGCTAGATGCATCCTTCACAGTGAAGACTGACACAAAATAGTCATTCAAAGCCTCAGCGATTTCTTCATTATCCAGCATCAATCTCATCTTCCAAGGGATCAACCTTCACTTTAGCCAACCTTTTGCGTTTTATATAATTATAAAAATGTTTACTGTCCACTGTGTCTCCACTCCTCACTCTCCCCAGGTCAACACCAGCCATAATGCTGCCTTTACAAAAGCTTCAGCCACACCACTATTTTTTTGTGTAGAATGACAGCTCTGTCATAATTTTGTTTTGTGAACTTTTTGAGCAGTAATGCTTCTCCTGATGACAAAAGTTCTGTTGTGCGATATTGCAAAATATTTTGATTTACTGTCTACTGTGGGAAATTTGTTGGAATAGTGTATTGGGAGTTTTCCCAGTTAAATCAAAGAGTATTTTGTTTCCCTTGATGTGAATAATTTAGAGTTACCTGCAATAAACATTAAAATCAAGTAGAACTTCTACCTTTGAGGGCTGTTTAATCAAAACTCAATGGTTATATGGATTTTTTTTCTCCTGTGAGTAAGAAACATGTCTGCAAAGCTTAATCCCAGGAAAATAAAATAATAACAATAAAAGGTTATTGGTGTGAAATGAAGTCCAAAGAAAAGAATGTTTTTGCCTTTGCTTTTAATCCAGGATTTGTTTGGAAAGTAGCTCTCACCTTGTGCATAGTCAGTGCAAATCTAAGCTCCACGTTGAATCAGGACAAGATACTGGCTCGGCCCAAAATTGCAACAAATTTTACACATGACACAGTAAGTTCCAGTGAATTTAATGGGAGCAGGAAATGTGTATGCATTGCAGACCCTGGCAACAATGGAAACCTTCCCACTGTTCTTCTGGACCTGAACCCTGGATCCAGCTTCACTCCTGCCCTCAGAGCAGACCTTGATCCCAGACTCTGATGGTATGCCAAGCTTGCACACTGGATTAACATCCAGCGTGTATTCTGGACAAATGATTGAGCCAGATGCCGAGCTATCAGCAATTCTGAACAATTACAAGCTTGATTATTGAAATTTTTACTGTAGATACTGATCAAAAACTAATGGAAGATCTGTGTCACTTTGAGGCATGTTTATGATTATTCGTCACAATATACATAACACGGTGAAAAGGGTTCTAACAGGTCATCTCTAACTTTTATACAGCTATGTAAAGGAGAGCAAGTGCACAATTACAGCATATGAAGTTAAAAGAAAAGAATCAATTCATTCAAAAAGAAGGCAGAGTGGTGGCTCATTCAGGAGCCTAATGGCTGCAGGGTCAAAACTGTTATTGCGTAAGTTCAAGCAAAGAGGCAGCTGAAAGCTACCATTGTTCATTCCTGCAGTGTTGGATCTTCCTACTGAAAATTTTCACCTGATGATCCTGGAAATTGGTGGGCAGAGAAGTGGCTTTGAAAGAAATAGGCCTGGAGCCTAAGTTGTGTTTCCATGCCACATTTGAGGAGTGAGGGGGCAACAGTGGTTACCATGGAATTGCGGGCAGGGAAATCAAGAGACTGAGAGCAGAAAACTAGCAGCAGAGTTCACTTGCTGACTACTCCATTCCACCTTCTGCCCATTGTTGGGAATTATAATAGACAAGGATCCAGGCCTCTGAATCATTGTTTGAAATATCAGAGCAACAGGGATTAAATCTTTGAGATATAAACGTTGGGTCATTGTGCAATGAAAAAAAAAAGCCCTTTGACTCACCACATCTGGTCCCCACCTGCACAAATGCCTTTTTTCCTCTTTTCTGCCACCCACCTACACTCATTCAATTTACAGCAGCTTGATTAAGGCATGTGGGAGGAAGTTAGAACACACGTGATTACAGGTAGAAGGTGTAAACTCCCCATAGGAAGTATCCAAGGTCAGGATTGTACCAGGGTCTCTGGAGCTGTGAGGCAATAAGGATTACCACTGCATTGCTGTCCTGCCCAAAAGTTAGACGAGCACTCCTTTCTTGGAGATGTAACTCTTGACCAGGTTTGGAATAATAATCAGTAAAAAGGAAATAACTTTTAGCAGGAGTGATTACAAATTATACTTTAATTAGAAATTAACAATTAGAGATGAAAATTACTTGCTTTGGAACTAATGTAAACACTGCCACAAGATGGTGCCCTATCATAATTAAAAGTGAATTTCACTACAGTTCTCAACCTCATCAGAATCAGAATCGGGATTTATTGTCATGAACAAGTCCTGAAATTTGGTGTTTTGTGGCAGTGTCATAGTGTAAACATTCATATTATAACCATCTTACGACATTACTATAAAAAATAAAATAAAAATAATAAAAGTGCACGGAAAGTAAGACAGTGTCTTGATTTGTTGATCATTCAGGAATCTGATGGCAGTGGGGAAGAAGCTGTCCTTGTGCCGCTGAGTGCTCATCTTTAGGCTCCTGTACCTTTTCTCCTTTGGTATCAGAATGAAGAGGGCATGGCCTGGGTGGTGGGGGTCCTTGAGGCTGCTTTTATTAAGACAAGGCTTCATGTAGATGTCCTTGATGGAGTGAAATCTGGTGCCTGTGATGTCGCAGGCCGAGTTAACAACCCTCTGGTGTTTATTTTTGACCTAAGCATTGGCACCTCCATACCAGGCAGTGATGCAACCAGCCAGAATGCTCTCCACGTAGAAGTTTTCGAGAGTCTTCAGTGACATATTGAACCGCTTCAGACACCTCACAAAGTATAGCCACTGGTGAGCCTTCTTTGTGATTAAATCAATGTGGAGGCTCCTTGACAGGTCCTCGGAGATGTTGAAGTTCTTGATCCTCTTCGCTACTGAACCCTCGATGAGGACTGGGTCGTGCTCCCCTGACTTCCTCCTGAAGTCCACAATCATCTCCTTGGTTTTGCTGATACTGAGCGTAAATTTTATTGCAGGGTTGTCCAGTCATTCCCGGCTAATATTAAAATGCTCTGATATTTGGATATTGATGCTAATAGTTTTTACTCCATGGATGTCAAAGAATATACTATAGGAATAGAATAAATCAATAAACTAAATAAACAATTACAATATGATTTTGATGGTGCACGTGCAGAGGTCATTGAGGTGCAAGAGGGACATGCTGAACTTCTTCAGCCTTCTGAGGAAGTAAAGCCATTGGTATGTCTTCTTGATTGTTATGCCAATGCATTTGTCCAAGGTCAGATCATTGGAGATACTTATTCCTTTTGTTCTTGAGGACAAGTTGGGATGAAGAGCTTGTTTCTGTGCTATAAGCCTTCATGTCTCTAAAACAGTGGATGTGATTTAAAGGGAGATTGCCAGGTGCAAGAGGGACATGAGGTTATTATTATCACATGCTGTGATTATATTTTAAAGATCATCCACTGTGAATTATTTCTGCACGCGTGTATTGGAGGATTATTTGAAAAAAAACATGACTAACATAAGTGAAATTATATAAAATGTTATCTTGCATGTGAACTGAGATAATAAAGGATTATTGCAGAACAGAAGGTTGCTTTTAAATTTGCTCACATTCAAATGAGAACAAACAGCTGGATTTTGAAGTTAGGACACGTTTGCATGCTTAAAACGCTAATGCCACAAAAATCATGATTCTGGGAAATCCTTGCTTCAAGGAACAATACCCATAGTTTACTCTCTGAGATGTTAAAACCTGACATAGATTTTACAGCCACTGCTGCTGTCTTGGGGGTCACAGCATTCTTGAACTGACCCAAGGGAACTGGATCAGCACCGTTGATCAGTCTCTGGCTGGGAGTAGGATTAAAGAGGGGGCCAATTTCAGAGATGGAAATCAGGAGGTGGGGAGAATGACATCTGAGCTCTCAGACTCAATGAAGGCAGGTGGAAGTTTGTCAAGTCACAATTAGGCCAGGAATGAGCTGGGTCCTGCAGTTAGGCTGAGGAAGAGCTGGTGATCACTACTGGCTATAATCTGGCTGGAGATGATCCAAGGGATATCAGAGACAATGATCATACCAAGAATTTGTTGGTTGGTAGCTGCCATCAGGTTGGGAATGTTTGGTTGCAATGAGGCTGGAGATGCAGCAAGAGCCATAATTCAACCCTTTGCCATGACTGACAGACATTTCTGATAGAAAAAATTCACAGTGGATGATCCTTAACATATAATCACAATATCCCAGCATTCCCTTTAACTCACATAGCATCTAATGTTTTAGAGCAGGGGTCCAAAAACTTTTTAGACTATCGACCCCTTCATGAAATCCTTGATAAATAAATAGATAAATAAATAAATAAGTAGACAGGCAGTTTCCATATGCATTAGTGAAGGAAACTGCATACCTTATGCATGGTGTTTTGGCCACCCAGGTCCCAGCAACAACCCAAACTTTGTTACAACACCCCAATCGCCAAGTAACAGTAAAAAAAACCTTTGCTTCTGGGCGGGAAGATGCTAAATGGAGCTGGATCCCAGTCTTCAGCGATAGCGACTCCATTCTCAACATCGGGTGTGGTGCCATCTGCAACAAAGATGTCACCTTGGGCTCCTGGGCAGGAGCGGGGACCTCAGGCTCCCAGCAGGAGTGAGGATGTCAGGCTCCTGGGTAGGAGTGGAGACCTTGGGCTTTACAATTCTTATGACCCCAAAATTTCAATAGACTCTGCTGGCATTTATCGACCCCCATTTGACCCCCTGGCATTTTACCACCCCTTGGATAGTCCCATCGGCCCCAGGGATTGATATCAACCACTGGAGACACCTATTTTAGATTCATACAGTTTTACACCACAGAAACAGCCCCTTTGATTCAATGTCCATCAGAATAAAGAACTTCTGCCATGAATGGGTGCAGACATTTAAAAAAGGGTGAGCTTTTATATGTTGAAAGCAGGTGCAGAGGGATCTAATTTTTAGGTTTTTTTTTAGGTTTCTTTCCTGTGTATTTAATTTAAATGAAAAATATCTCCCACAACAATTTTTGTACTCCTAAATATGAGGACATTCATAGATTAAAGATGTGACATTTATTTTTGACACAAACCATCCTCAGTTAAACCATAATGCGATTAGATTATTCCCAAGGCTCTCTTGATTGCTTCACTTTTGTCCTCCGAACTTTGATTAAAATTGCACAAGAACACATATACATGCATCTGGAACAGCCATAAATCCTCATTAAAGATTATGTTTTTATTGAATCCAGTGTTTTTGTCTTCATAACTCCCATAAGCAAGAGTAAAGTACAGTAAACCCCTAGTATCCAGCCCCTATGGGGGTTGGAATAGGATGGATAAGCAAGTTTTCTGGTTGTTTGAGTCTGTGTGTTGCGTGAATAGAGAACTAACGGCGAGGATTGCCAAATTTAAATGTCCTTATTTTTTACCCATTTATTTTCCATAATTATTTTAGCCGGTTGCTTGAATTCCGGAGAACAGGGATTTCACTCGACTGATCTCTCTCTGCATATAGTACATAGAACAGTCCAGCACAGCAACAGGCCCTTTAGTGCACGATATGTTCATTGAACATGATGTGCAAGTTAAACTAAAACTTTGCTGCTTGCATGTGATCAAAATCCTTCCATTCACTGTATATACATAAAACATTACAGCACAACTCTCTTTACAACCCTATCCACCTATGACACCACTTTCAGGGAATTATGAATCTGTATTCCCATATCCCTCTGTTCTATCATACTCCTTGGTGCCCTACCATTTACCATGTATGTTCTTTTTTTGTTTGTCCATCCAAAATGTAACACCTCACACTTGACTGCACTAAATTCCATCTGCCATCTTTCAGCCCAATTTTCCAGCTGGTTCAGATCCCTCTGCAAGCTTTGAATAAATTCTTCGCTGACCACCACTCCTCCAATCTTAATGTGATCTGCAAACTTGTTGATCCAATTTACCACATTATCATCCAGATCATTGATATAGATGACAAACAACAATGGTCCCAGCGCTAGTCACGGGCCTCCAGTCTGAGAAGCAATCATCCACCACTGCTCTCTGGTGTCTTCCTTCCATCCATTGTCGAATCCAGTTCACTACTTCACCGTGAATACCTAGCATCTCCAATCTCGGACCTTGTCAAAGACCTTACTGAAGTCCATGTAGGCAACATCACAGCCTTTCCTTCATCAGCTTTCCTGGCAACCTCCTCAAAAAAACTCTATAAGAATGACCTACCATACACAAAGCTATATTTACAATTTCTAATTCGTTTCTGGCTATCCAAATAATTGTATATCCGATCTCTTAGAATGCCTTCCAATAATTTACCTACTACTGATGTCAGGCTCACCGGCCTATAATTTTCAGGGTTACATTTGGAGCCTTTTTTAAACAACGGAACAATGTGAGCTACCCTCCAGTCCTCTGGCATCACACCCTTGGCAAAAGACATTTTAAATATTTCTGACAGAGCACCTGCAATTTCTACATTAGCCTCCCTGAAGGTCTGAGGAATATCTTGTCAGGGCCTGGGGATTTATCCATCCTTGTCTTAAGACAGTAAGCACTTCATCCTCTTTAATCTTTATAGATTCCTTGACCTCACTGCTTGTTTTCCTTACTTCCCACAACTCTGTTCCTGTTTCCTGATAAAACATTTAAGATCTTCCCCATCTCTTTTGACTCCATACAAAGCTCCATACTCTGATCTTCAAGGGGACCAATTTTATCCCTTACTATCCTTTTGCTCTTAATATATTTGCAGAAACTCTTAGGATTTTCCTTCATGTTGTATACCAAAGCAACCTTGTGTCTTTTTTTTTTAGCTTTCCTGATTTCTTTCATGAGGTTTCTTTTTCATTTTTTATACTCCTCAAGTACCTCATTTGCTCCATGTTGCCTATACCTGTTATAGACCTCTCTCTTCCGAACCTTTGAAGGTCTTCCATTTACATCACACATCCTTGCCTGAAAACAATATGTCCCGATCCACGAATTCTATATCCTTTCTCATTTCCTCAAAATTCTCCAATTTAGAATCTCAACCTGAGTCCCAGACCTATCCTTCTCCATAATTAACTTGAAACTAATGGCATTTTGATCACTGGACCCAAAATGTTCGCCTACACATACTTCCGTCATGATCCTGTCTCGATCCCTAAAAGGAGATCCAGTATTTCATTCTCTCTAGTTGGTACCTCTATATATAGATTTAGAAAACTTTCCTGAACACATTTGACAAACTCTAAGCCATCCAGCCCTTTTCCATGATGGAGTCCCAGTCAATATGTGGAAAATTAAAATCTCCTACTATCACAACCTTGTGTTTCCTGAAGCTGTCTGCTATCTCTCTACAGATTTGTTCCTCCAATTCTCATTGACTTTTGGGCGGTCTACAATATAACCCCATAAGTGTGCTTATATGTTTCCCATTCCTCAGCTCCATTCATATAGCCTCGGTAGACGAGCCCTCTTGTCTGTCCTGCCTGAGCACAGCTGTGATATTTTCCCTGGTGAGCAATGCCACTTCTCCCCCTTTCATCATCCAACAAACCCGCTGTGTTCTATCGCATTTAAAGCAACAGAAGCCTGGAACATAGAGCTGCTAATCCTCCCCCTCTTGCAACCAAGTTTAACTAATGGGCACAATGCCTTAATTCCACATGCCAATCCACGCTCCCTTTCAAACAATACTCCTTGCATTGAAATAGATGCATCTGAGAACATTTCCCCCACGCATAACCCATTGACTTGTTATGGTGCATGCAATTTTCACATCATCTTTCACTTCTTACCTCCATGTGCTCTGGCATGCTAGTCCCCATCCCCAGGAAAATTTAGTTTAAACCCAATATAGCTGCACTAGCAAACCTTCCTGCAAGGCTATTAGTCCCCCTTCAATTCAGATGCAAAGAGTCCCATCAGAACAGGTCCCACCTTCCCTGGAAGAGAGCCCAATGATCCAGAAACCTAAAGGCCTCCCTCCTGCACCATGTCTTTAGCCGTGTGTGAAGCTGTGTTATCCTCCTATTTCTAACCTCATTAACATGTGGCAAGGTAACAATCCTGAAATCACACCCCTGGAGCTCCTGTCCTTCAACCTAGCACCTAACTCCCTGAACTCACCTCCCCTTTCCTACTAGCATCATTGGTCCCTACATGGACCATGACATCTGGCTGCTCACCCTCCCTTTTGAGAATGCCGTGAACCTGATCTGATATATCTTGGACCATGCCACCAGAGAGGCAACACACCCTCTGGGATACTCTATCCCTTCCACAGAACATCTTATCTGTCCCTGTAACTATGGAACTTGGCTTGCAGGAGTTGTTAGGGATACTACTGGCTTCCCTGACAACCCACATCCTGCAAACTGCCATTCCCACAAGGCCCTTTCAAATTACTAAATAAAATGGGATCAGCTAGACAATTTGCTCGGTTGACAATCCAGGTACATGGCTATTTGAAAGGGTCCAACCGGGTCCCAGACCTACCTCAGAGGTGATCAGGGGACGCAATAAAACTTACCCGGTGAAAACCCAGTTACTCTGGTGATGTCAGCACTGAAGTGCCGCTGCCACAATTCGGGATGGGGGCCTGCAATGTGTCACTGCTGCGGCGGGGGGGGGGGGGAGGGGGTGGAAAAACTGCAATGTGCCCCTGCTGCAAATGGAGGGGAGTGGTTACTGCCACGATTGGGGTGGTGGGGTGGGGGGGTGAAGCTGCGATGTGCCACTGCTGCAAACGTTGCTCCAGTTCGCAGTGATGGCTCAATGCAGGAGGGCAGGAGCAATGGCCATCTTCCTTACCCATAATCCCCTATGCCACTGGCAGAGCAGTTCTAGTGGCATGGGAGATTATGAGTAGGGAAGACGTTGCTGCCGCACTTCCACATTGAGCCATCACCCTAAACAGGAGTGGCACGTCAAGGCAGCAAGCACTCCCCCCCCCTCTCCCGTTTGTGGCAGTGGCACAGACTGATGGGGTGGAGCAACTCATGGAAGGAGGCGACTGACCGGGGAGGGCTACTGATGGTAGGGGTGGGGGGGGAGTGACTGTCGACCAAGAGTTGGGGGGGAATGACTGACAGGGTGGGGCGACTGATGGAAGGGGGCAACTGACCAGGGAGGATACTGATAGTCGGGCAGGGGGGGAGCGATTGACAGCCGGGGGTTGGCAAATGATGGGAGAGGGGCGCGTTTAGGAGAAATTTATAACAGAAAGGGAACTGACTGCATGATACATCACTCACTGCATCTTCTCAGGGGCGGAATGCCCCTTAAATCGTTGGGTTGGCAATTTATCAGGCTGTGCTTTGAAAGGTGCATCCAGCACCCACGACCCAGGAGGGCGACCCAAGTGCTGCAATTTGAAAGCATCATCATATATGACTGGAAAAAAAAAATATGATATCTAAAACCTGCTCTTACTTGTGCCTACCTGCTGAATCCCATTTATTCCTCTAACAGACTGGCCCTTTCTTATTTCAACTCCTGCACCACCACCTCAGCCTCTACTTGCTGAAGCCTTTGAGCCTTGCCGCTCAGAATCTGCCCACTCCAACAATGACTGCTCCCTCTATTATGTGTCTATCCCAAAGCTATTTAAACAACTGCCATCTGTTCCAGGCCCCCACCACTCTCTGTAAAAACCTTGCCCTGCACAGTTCCTTTTCACCTCCTCCCCTCCTTCCCCTGTCCCCTTGTCACCCTGAAATACACATACTCTAGTGTTTGAGATTTTTTTACTGAGGAGAAATATTGTGACAAATGTACCCAAGCTTACATCAGGTCTCCCTCTGCTGCACAAGAGAAAACAAGCCAAGTTTGTCCAACCTTCCATATGGCTCATAGCCTCTATTCTTTGCAACATCCTAGTGAATTTCTTCTGTACCCTTTGCAAAGCCTCCATGTCCTTTCTGTAGTAGGGCAACCAGAACTGCACACAATAAATGTATTGTTCCTTTTAATCCTCAGGCTAACTTTCCTGATTTAATCCTCTGTCCACATCCACTTTCGCAGTTTAAACTGATATTCTACTCCTGGTTTAGTTTTGAGCTGTGGCGTTTGTTCATGGTCTACTGTTTGATGAATGTTAATGATAATAGATGGCTTTGTGGCTAAGTTTGTGGATGATATAGATGATGGGAAGGATTGTGTGAAGGAAGCTGGGAGTCTGCAGTGGGACGGACTGGCTGGGAGAATGGGCATAAAAGTGGCAGATGGAATACATCATAGGGAAGTGTATGTTCATGCACTTTGGGAGAAGGAATAAAGACATTGATATTTTCTAAATGGGAAGACAATTCAGAAATATGATGTCCAATGGGACTTGGGAGTCCTTGCAGGTTGAGTTGGCAGTAAGGAAGGCAAATGCAATGTTAGTATTTATTTCAAAAGGACTGAAAGGATGTAATGTTGAGGCTTTAACAAGGCACTGGTCAGACCACATTTGGAGTATTGTGAGCAGTTTTGGGCCTCATATCTAAGGAAGAGTTTACTGGCTTTGGAAAATGTCCAGAGGAGATTTCGAAGAATGATCCTGGAGATGAGAAGTTAAATGTATGAAGAGCATTTGATGGCTCTAGGCCTGTACTTGCTGGAGTTTAGGAGAAGGAGGGAGGTTCTTATTGAAACCTACTGAATGATGAAAGGCCTGGATAGAGTGGACATGGAGAGGATGTTTCCAATGGTGCGAGACTCTAGGATCAGAGGGCACAACCATAGAATACAAGGGCATCCTTTTGGAACAGAGATAAGGAGCTCTGCCTTCAGCCAGAGGGTGGTGAATCTGTGGAATTCATTGCTACAGATGAGTATGGAGGACAAGTCATTGGGTATATTTAAAGCAGAGGTCGATTGGTTCTGGGTTATGAGGAAAAACATGAAAATTAGAGGAAAAATATATCAACCATATTCAAGTGGTGGAGCAAACTCGATGGACTAAATGTCCTTATATGGCTCTGACATCTTCTGGCCTTATAATTAATGTTTCATAGAACATAGAAATCTACAGCACAGTGCAGGCCCTGCAGCCATAGTATTGTACTTCCAATAACTATCTACAACAGTGGATTACAAACATTTTCTTTCCACTCATCCCTATGCTATAGGTGCTCTATGATTAGAAAGGAATGTGAGTGGGGAAAAATGGTTGAGAACCACTGCTCTAGACCCAATTGTTACTGAAATATTTTCCTTGAGAAAAATTGTCATTGGCCCATTTGCTTTTGGAGTTATGAAACCATGCACATCATGAGTCAATTAGGGACGATTAAAACAGTGGTTGACAAACTTTTTCTTTCCACTCACGTACCACCTTAAGTAATCCATTATTAATCACAGAAAACCTATGGCATAGGAATTACTTAAGGTGATATGTGAGTGAAAAGAAAAAGTTTGAAAACCACTGATTTCTAGAGTTTCCCAACTGCATAACCCTCATTTATCAAGGACATCTTTATTTAGAACTACTGTAGACAGTAAATTTCAATTCATCTGAATTTAAACTGAGGAATCAAAAATGAAAGTTCACCAGATAACACATTAATCCACCCAACCCCATCATAATGAAAAAGGGCATTCTTTTGATTGATACAATCAGTCCATTTATTAAGGAAGACATTTTGATGTGATCTATTTTGTAGAATAGTTGCCTCGCTTGCATTTCTTCCTTTGACAGGATCACTCATGATTATTTTCATTCAAACACCATAGCTCAGATTGTATACCACAGCATTTAATTTCAGAAGTGTATATTTTACATGAGCTGAATATAAAACAGCTCTCTCAGGCTTCCTCATCTGCGCCAGATGTGCTGTGAACACTGAAACCTTTGTGCTGATTGTGTGGGAGAATTCTGAAAGCAGGATCCTATGGACCAGAGCCGTGAATGTGACCTGGTGTTCTTTGACGTATCTTAAAATACATTGGAAGTACATCAATCCTATATTGCAATAACACTTCGACACTCAATTTCTTTCATTCCTTGGAATATATTTTACTTTAGAATTTAACAGTATATTTTCTGAGGAAACAAAATATAATACAGTAAAACCATGGTATCTGATACATGGGGATTGGTAGATGCCAGATAAGTGTATTTTCCGGTTGCTTAAAATGTCTAACTATTACACCTGCATTAAGAGCAAACAGTTTAAAAGAAAAAAAAAATTACACTGTACTAACACTGAACAAATTTCACTTGCTTGAGCTTATAAACTTTAAAGCATTTTATTTTATTTTCAGTCACATTATTTGTAAACATTTAACTGTTGCTGCATTTGCAGGTTCCTCCTCCTCCATGGAGCCACCTGAAAGATGAACAATAACATTATAGATAATTAACCCCCCTTCCCCTAGATTTACAGACAAGGCCTTTGAATGGGGTGACTCTTATGAACCAGTATAAGGAGACACTTTCAGAGAGTTTCCCCCAATGGCAAGTCACATCAATTGGTTCTTCAGTTTGGGTGAAGCCATTGCTGTTTCACACAAGTTTATTCAAACAGCTGCTACAAGCAAAGCATGACCAAGGCTCTCCACTGGCTGAATATTTGCTTCCATTTTCACCAAAGACTTTTATGTGTTACCTCAGAGAACATTTACTTTTAGAATTTTAAACTTACATTTTTTTTTACCTATTATTTTATTCTTATTTATTTTAATTTTTAACATTTATTTTCCTTGATTTTTTTTGCTTGTTGCTTAAAGCTGCTGGCTGCTTGAATTCTGGATACCAGGGGTTTCACTATACTTCACAGAAGCAATGAGATAAATTATGTGTCGATACGTCCTTTCTGAGGTGTATTCGATTATGCAACTGGTTCAGGCTGATCTACTATTTACCTCTATCTGGGCTAATTTCACAAAATCAATTGGATGCCAAGGTTCCATTTCCTTGATGTGATTTGCCCCACAAGGTATTAAACATTTTAGATGACCCTGTGTTCTGAGACCTTTAGGAGAAATAAGTTCCAGGCTTTAAGTAACTGGTTGGAGGGTGATTTCATGGTAAAAGTGATCTAGATGTAATTTTTGAATTGCACATTGGTTCTGGATTCTGCTAACAAAGGAAAGAACTTAATTGTACCCTCTCTAATTAGTAGTAAATAAATTTAAAGATCTTAACCTAAAGAAATTTATTTATCTGGATGCAATTATGACATTGGTGCCTTATTAATTTTGTAATTGAAATTCAGACAGCAAAAAATGTAGTGCAATGCACATTATCAACCACCACCCAAATAGCTGACTGTGTTACATTACAGACCAGCAGCAATAGAAATTCACCAAGAGACTGTTTTTCATTTTTATTTTAAAAACAATATGTTTATTAATAAACAATAAATAAGAAGAAGAATAATGTAGTAGCTTATCTAAACTTAACTACCACCTATGCACAAATATATATATATATATATATAAAATATGTGTGTGTGTGTGTGTGTGTGTGTGTGTGTGTGTGTGTGTAATACCCAAACCATTACAGCTTAGGCACAATTCTGGAAAATCAGTTCACAGTTCAGTCTTAGAAATCCTATGTTGAAACTCAGGCCTTTAAACTGATGCCCAGAAGTAATTACGAAGGAGGTGTGAGAGAATGAGGGACTGGACTGCTGAAAACTCATGGATCCTGATCAAATTTCTTCTAGGGAAATGTCCTTTTGTATGAATGGTTGTCACAACTCTCTTTTTCCTTGCAAAGGGGAAATCAAACATGTGACTTCCATGATGCTTCCAAAACCCAGGCGCGGGTCAGTCGAAATGGTCATGATCCAATGCAGGAATTCTACTGCTTCCTTTACCCAGATATGGGTCAATCAAAGTGACCTTTTCTTTGGTCACAGTGTTTCATTAATTCTCCTGACAAGGAGAATCATCTCAATTGTCCATTTCACACAAAGTCATGAGATGGCTGCTGATCACCAAGTGTGCTGTTCCTTTAAATGACTCTCACATGACTCTCTCCCTGCCTGTCCCTGGATAAAGCTTCCTCCAGAGGGTAAACTTTGGGCACAGTCTGCACCTGATTGTTGTCACCCAGTTCACTCCATGGTTGTGAAAGGTTGCAGACGGTACTAGCCTTTAAAGTGACAGTCACTAAATGAAACGGGAGCTTGTAATACCCTTTACCAGTTCTTTACTTAGAAGCAGGTGCAAGTATATTTTATTACTTAAAAAAGAAATAAGATTGTTAGAAGGTAATTGCAATTTTGCAGCTTATATGTAGAATCTGGGAGAGTTTCCAGAGGGAAGAACCACTACATGAGACAGAGTTAACCTTGAGAGTGCTCTCTGAAGAGGATGGACCCAAGGAATCAAGAGATTTGATTGGAGCAGATCAGAAAGCTGCCACATCTAGACTTGAAATAGTGCAGTCGAGAGATCAAGGTTCATCCTGACAGGATCTTGAAGATTCTTCCAAAGCAATGACAGATGGAAATCTTCACAAACATATTTTTCCAGCATTTTTTGCTCTGCTTAAAGCATCACCTTGTCCTATGTGAGTAGAAGCAGCTGAGGAACCACTTATCAAAATCTGAAGGATAGATAGATTAAGGCAGAGATCGTAACCCCCGAATATAGAGTCAGTACTATAAGACACGGGAAGAAGTTTTGCTCTATTCAAGTAGGACACAACTTTTAAGTGACTGATGTAATGAATGGGTTCTTATACGGAAAACTTAATAAGGACAGTCTATTTTAATACTCCATCTGGAAATCTTGCAAGAGGATTAATGTTATTAATGTTGTGGTCTTTTTTGTTCAATTCCTTTCTTGCTTTGACCATGCTTAGCTACGGAAATAAAGAAAGCTTCATTCTTGCAGGATGGTCAGCTGACAGTATGTGTAAACAGGCCTCTGGCAGATTCTGAGCTGTGTTATTCAAATATTGAAAAGGAGCTTTTCAGTAATTTTTGTATTGAACATGTTCCACTTATGCAAAAGTGTTCACAAGCCACTTACATGCATTACATGCTTGTGAAGATTCAGTATGGTTTTCCAACAATGACGAGTGTTTAATTGACTTTGAGAACTACCATCATGGGATTTCAATTCACTTCAGTAAATGAATTAATCTAGGATTCAGGTTACTAATCCTCTGAGTTAACTACCATACCGTCACTGCTTCCTATTTTCAGGGGCATGATGTAACAATCTGTGTCATGTCTGATATCAGTTTGCAGTTAATCATAATTCTTCAAAAATATAGCTTTGTGTGGGCTAGTGTTACAAATGGGTTTGGTGTTGATAGTATAAGTTAGTATTTCTAGAATCAGAGAGTGATTAATTCAATCAGTCAAATTTTTAATAGGGAGTGAATGCATGTTTTCCAAGTCCTCTGTAGGAGGCCTGGCTTTTATTCAGATAGTCTTATATTGAAGATGCTTTGGTTCAGTCAGGTAGACTCTCTATATCTATATAAGTAGGCAGGAGCAGTGGCTTAAAACTAAATGACTTAAGACACTATTCTCAGTTTGAGTAACTCTATTTGAGTCCCTTCTTGTGTTTTGTTTGACGTGATGTGGACATCAATGACAAGTCCATTATGGATTGGGCCTCCTCTTGCATTGCCGCAGCCCATGCTTAAAACAGTGCTGAGAGAAAGCATTTGACTCCACAACATTGGTATGATCCCAAGTATAATATATGAAATGTCATAATACACTAAAACCCCTGGTATCCGCTTGTATGGGATGGTAGATGCCGGACAAGTGAATTTTCTGGTTGCTTCAGATTGTGTGTTGTGTGATTGGCGAACTAACTGCAAGGTGTGCCAGTTTTAAACTTCCATATTTTTGACATTTATTTTCTGCAATATTTTTGGCAGTTAATTGAGGCAGCTGGTTGCTTGAATTCCAGATAACATGGATTTTACTGTACACATTTTCACACGCTCTCATTTTTCATAAGTTTTCTTCCAAGTAATTCAAATTCCTTTTGCTCGGCTAAGTTGAAGCAAATTTCCATTTCCTTTGCATTTTATTTGTCCCCAGGTTGTCAATTTTGTTTCCTTTTGTTTGACTTTCAATAAAAACATCACCTAACAGCATACAGAGAAAAAAGTGGACAGTGTTTAACAGTTCTTCGAATGTTTTGTTTGCTGCCTTTGGCTTGTTTTCCTGCCATCGTTTATATTTTGCCAAGATCCTTTCAATAGTCTTAAATGTTTTAGGAGGGATCTAGAGCGGAAATAAGGATGAAAGATAACTGAGTCCTTTGAGGTTTTTAGTGAATTATGCAGACATTTTCTTAAAGACCATTTGTAGTATCACCATTAGGCGCTTGAAACGTCTTTTTATGTGCATTCAATCAAGTTCTTTATTTGAATTTTATTTTAACCGTGTTTAACAAAGTCCTCTTGACAGGAAATAAAAGTGGTGCACTTTCCAGGCAAACATAAGCATTGCTGTTTTCAACAAGATTCAATAAGTGTAGTAAATGAGCAATGCAAGGAAACACTTTTGCATTTTGATGAATTTGAATACTTTGGAATTATCTTTGAGAGTTTCGGTGCATTATTGAATTGAATTATTAATTGTCATATGTACCAAGTTACAGTGAAAAGCCACATTTTGTGCATATCCAGGCAAGTTAACACAGTTAATTTCCATAGTGCGATCATAAAATAGAAGTGCAGGGTATAGTTGTATAGCAAATCAATACGTACAAGTGAAAGATATAGGAAAGTGCAGTTAAATAATGTGTTGCAGAACTTTAGAATGGATTTTTGGGGTTCAAAGCCTTCACTTTCAAGCCTTGCAGAATGATTAGAACAAATATTGTTCTTTGGTTCTGCATACTTCATAAATCTCTCACTGGCAAACCATCAAGGATAACTCATCAAGCATTGTGAAATTTGATTGGCAAATAACTGGAATCATAATGAATTATACTTAGACATCTTAGGGCAGCACGATTGACGTAGTGGTGAGCATAACGCCTTTACAGTGTCAATGATCGGGACTGAGGTTTGAATCCCATGCTCTCTGTGAGGAGTTTGTATGTTCTCTTCATGTCTGTGTGGGTTTTCCCCAGGGGCTTTGGGATTCCTCTCACTGTTCAAAACATACCAGGGTTGTTGGTTAATTGGGGCAGCATGAATTTGTGGACCAAAATGGCCTGTTACTGTGCTACAAGTTTAAATTTAATTTTTTTTTGATAGCTATGATATTTTGTCTTTATTAACTCAATGACTTCAAAATGTGCTTGACATTCATTGAGGAGGAGGAAGGGTTGATTCTTTATTTTACATGCTATTTAAAAAGCAAAAGGTTTCCCCACGGAGTTCAACTGATCATGGAAATTTATCACATAGAAGGAAATGATTCTCATTTTATCCTTGCCAATCAATAAAGACTGTCTGACTATCAAACTATTCGTATCTCTCTGTAGTTGAAAGTCTTCCTCATTTTCAACCATGCTATTGCATAATTTGTGTATTTACATTAAAAAATCATGATCTTTTCATTAAAAGACAAAGTCATAGCAGATGCAATGAAAACAGGGAGCCGAGGACCAAACCCTCTATCAGTCACTACTCTCTGCTTTCTGCCACAAATCAATTATGTATCCAATTTACGTCTTCCTCTATTCTCCCAAACACACTTACTTCCTTGACCATCCAGCCACATGGGACCCTATCAAAATTCAAGTTGGAAACTTTGTAGATTATTTCTGCTGAATTGAACTTATCATGACTATCTGATCAGATCAATAGCCTCAAGTCCATACTCCTGTCAATGCCCATCTCTGCTTTGGACAGAGTTGAGGCTATTGATTAGATCAACCAGACGTGATCTCATTGATCTCCAGGGCCTTGAGAAATATAAGGAGAGCAGGAAAGAGCTGAAATAAGGATTTTGGAGCATTAAACGTGGCCATGAAATGTCATTGGGAAGTAGGATTGAGTGCATCTCAAGGGACTTTATAGATCTATTAGGATCAAGGATTTGCTATGGAAAAGGGAGGTGCACTCAAAAGCAATGGAGGGAATTTCTGCATGGAGCCAGAGGAAATGTGCAAGGTCTTTAAAGAATACTTCACATTGGTATCCACCAAGGAGAAAGACTTGGATAATGGTGACATTAGGAAGGGCTTTGTAGATGGTCTGATTTGTATGTTCAAGGACAACACAAAAATTGGTGGAGTTGCATATGTAAGGAAGGTTGTCAAATGATACAAACAAGGTAGAGATTAATTGGAAATATGGACAAGAAAATACAGGAGACTGTAATGTAGACAGATATGAGGTATTGCAATTTTGGAAGTCAAATGCAAAAGTAATTGATACAGTAAATGTCAGGACCTTTAGAGTATTACTAGACGGAGGGATCTGGGGTATAAGTCTTTTGCTCCCTGAATGTAGCAGCACAAGTTGATAGAGAGGTAGAGAAAGATGTTCAGCATGCTTTCCTTTATCACTGAGGGCCTTGAGCATAAAAAGTTGGCGAGACATGTTGCAGCTACATAAAATTTTAACTGGGCCACATTTGGTGCTTCATTGCAGAAAATATGAGGAGGCTTTGGAAGGATGCAGAAGAAGATCAGCTGGATATTGCCTGGATTGGAGGGCATTAATTCTAAGGAGTTTGGAAAAAAAAGGATTGTTGACTCTGGAGCATTGGGAATTGAGGGGTGACTGAAAGAAGCACACAAAATCATGACAGGCATAGATAGTGGACTTTTTTCAAGTGTGGAAAGGTCAAATACTAGAGATCACAGGTGTAAGGTGAGTGGGACAATGTTTAAAAGGAAATTTACAAGGTTTTTTTTACATAGAGAGTGGTAGATGCCTCGAACCCACTGCTAGAGGGGCTGGTAGAAGCAGATAGACACACACACGAGCAGGCAGGAAATAGAGGCATGCAGACAGATAGGATTAGATAGCCTGACATCATGGTCCATGCAAGCAAGGTGTGCCAAAGAGCTTGTTTCTGTGCTGTACACGTTCTATCAATAGTTGAAAAGGCTTGAGGGGCTGTACAGTTCATTCTCTACTCTCATACCAAAATCAAAACACTGCAGATGCTGAAAACTTATTTCCTCTTGTGCATGTCACCAAAATTTATAAGGGAATAGAAAATTTGCTTCAATAACTTATTTTTAACAAATGTTTAAGGATCAAATTTCAAGCATTATTGAAATTGAGGACTCCTGCTTCACCCCTGGACATCTTTCTCACAGTGAGGTGAGGTGTGTCCGAAGGAATTGAGCTTAATGCTGCACTGTCTTGGGGCAGAGAATTTTGGGCAGGTCTCCATCTTTTCCATGCCACATGTTGGTAGAAGATCAGAGAATAAACCCTGCACAAATTGAGTAAGTAAATAGTTGATTTCTACCACTAATTCTTACAGTTCCAGAGACTTCCCCCATGGACAAACATTTGTGGATTTTCAGGATGGAGCATTTAGACCACTGCGGAGAATACTTGTTTACAGACAGAATGCTCTTTATTTAGTGTGTGTACAGCTAAGACTTGTGATGTTGATATTTAAACTCTTTTGCTGGTGTGTGTTTATAAGACAAGATGATCTGAGGAGGAGGCTGGCTAGGACGTCACTCAGTGTTTACTTACTTAAAGATCAAAACAACAGATGTAAAGAAAGTTAGTTCAATGTTTTAGCACATTTATTACTACATTGGTTGACATTTACTGTCAGAGGTTTTACATAGGATAAATGCTACTAGAAATTTGACTCATTTGTGAGCCATTACAATTGGGCTTTTTAAGTTATTGGGAAACATCACCCTATGCATGTCAATCCAGAAATTGGAAATATTCAGATGATCACAGAAAGAAGATATGTTTCTGGGGTGAGAGGGCTTGAGTTATAGGGTGAAGTTCGATAGGTTGTGTCTATATTCTCTTGCCTTATTTTTTAGAGTGTAAGAGGTGATCTTAGAGATTTATATTATCATGAAGGGCATGGATAAAGTGAATGCACACAGTCCTTTTCCCCAGGGTAGATGATTCTAGAACTAGAAGGCACAGGTGAAGGTGAGAGGGGAGAGATTTAAGGGTGTACAATATTTTCCCTCAGTGGTGACGGGGGTGTGGGCATCCATAATTGGATCAAACTGCCAGAGAAACAGTGGAAATGGGTACAATTTTGATATTCAAAAAACCTTTGGTCAAATTTATGGTTAGGATATTGACCAAATGCAGTCAAATGGGATTAGCCTAGAATCCCACCTTGATCGGCATAGATGGGTTGGACTGTCTGTATCTATTTCTCAGAGGCAGTATTGAAATGAAAGATGTTAGGATCATTTAACAGAAAGAGGAAAAGACAGGCTATTCTGAAACCAAAGACCCTGAATCCTTGGCTGCCCTTGTGGTGAGGTATGTCAATCAAATCAGGCTTAATGTTCCACTGCTATTCTGAGTCCTAACTGAACCCTGAGGCACAGGAACTCCTGTATTTTATCATAACTAGCCACCTATACCGATGACCTTGTCAGCTAGAAGCTCTGGCTAGACACGGCCAGTCATGAAACTCAGGGCTCAGCTGGGGGATGACAGAACCTATGGTGGGTTCTATCTCTGCTGTTAATACTCTGAGCTTTAGCCCTGATCTTGTCTCTGAACTTTTCTCTGCCTTGTGCTACTTGCAACAAGCCATTTAATTCCTCCTTGTGGCTCTCTATTTAGAATTTCAATGGAAGACAAGCCAAACAGATCAGCAAATACTGTATATGTTAATGATTTTTTTCATCAAACAAGATTTATTCCCTTAATTCTTCAGCACAGCCTTTGATATTCTGCCCACCTAATTTTGAACATTGACATGAATTTCCTCTGAACCGTATCAGCTTGATCTCGACAACCTGGCCGAATGTTCTGTGGCTTCGTGCTGACTCTAATTCTTTGATACACTCTTCTCAAGAAACAGGATGGACTGACAGGGCTGCACATTGCCTTCCTCTTCATCTGTTACCCCTGCTGCTCTCAAGTTCTATGACATGTATTCACCCAGATTCAATTCCACAGCTACGTTGCCTTCCTCTCTGGTCCATCAATGATAATGCTCTCCCTTTCCTGGATCTCTCTGGCACAATCTTGGGAGACAAGCTTTCCACCGACATATACTACAAACCCTCCAACTCCCACAGCTACCTGGACTACTCACCCTGTCCTCTGCAAGGATTCCATCCCATATAACCATATAACCATATAACCGTTTGCAGCATGGAAACAGGCCATGTCGGCCCTTCAAGTCCGTACCAGTTCACTTGAACAACACCACTAGCTCCTCCGCAAACTCCTGAGGAAGTAGAGGCTTTCTTCATGATGCCATTGGTGTGTCATAAAGTAATGCAAGAAAAGTCAAACTAAGGCAGTGTCTTTGATTCATTGATCATTCCCTTCTCTTAATTTCTCCACCTCCACTGCATTTGTTCCCAAGATGAGGTCTTCCAGTCTAGATCTTTTGAAATGTCTGCCTTCTTCCACAAAAGTGGCTTCCCCTCCACCACCATCAACTCAGCCCTCACCTGCATCTCCACCATTTCCCGCTCATCTGCCCTGGTCCCCTCTGCCGCCAGATGCAACAAACATAGAATTCCCCTCATCCTCATCTACCACTCCACCAGCCTCTGCATCCAAGCCATCACCTGCTGGAATTTCCAGCACTTTCTACAGGATCCCACCACCAGACATTTTTTTTCCTCCTTCTCTCCTCTTAGCCTTCTGCAGGGACTGCTCCCTCCATGATTCCCTTGTGCACTCAACCCTCCTCACCCATTCCCCCCCCGGAACTGTTCTTTGTGCCCATAGGAGGTGCAATACCTGTGCCCACACCTCCTCCTTCACCACAGTCCAGGGCCTCTAATAGGCCTTTCAAGTGAAGCAACACTTCATTTGTACATCCAAAGGACTTATTTATTGCATCCGATGCACTCTTTGTGACATTCTCTACATCGGAGAGACCGGTCACAAATTGGGAGATTGCTTTGCTTAGCATCTCCTCTCCATTCGCAATCGCAGCAACCTATCAGTAGCCAACCATTTCAATTCTGAGTCGCACACCCGTGTTCAGATGTCTGTCCTTGGCCTTGTGTACTATCACACCCAGACCACCTGCAGATTGGAGGAACATCACCTTATTTTCATTCTGGGCACCCTCCAGCCAGATGGCCTTAACATTGACTTTACTGCTTTCCATTGAACCTGCTCGTCTTTTCTTTCCCCTCCCCTTTTCCTGCCTTTTCAGTTCTTCCACCCATCAGCCCCCTCATTGCATCTGTCCCCTCTCTCCTTTCTCCACCTATCATTTCCTGCCTTTGCCACCCCCTTCCCCCCCAATCTTTTTTTCAGACGCCTGCTGTCATTATTTCATACTTTGATGAAATGTATCTTATGTTCGGTAATGTATCTTTACCTTTGCTACATAAAGGTCGCTGTTTGACCTGCTGAGCATCTCCAGCATTTTGTGTTTTTACAGGCTGCATTTATTATTCCATGTTCTCTGTAAGATGATAATACTGATTTTCCCTTTGAGTAGTTGAATTTGATAAAGATATGTTATGACACTGGTGGCGGTGTATTGTACTATTTCTCAACTTTCTAGACTAAAAAGGGTGCTTCTTCTGTCTGTCCTAAATCCGACTGCAATTAGTCCACCCCATCCTGTCAGTGAGAAGAATCAGTGAATGATGCATCATAGCCTCCTCGTGAAGTGCCTACATCACAGAGGCCATTGGTTAGTCAGTTTCATTCACTCCATGAGATACAGGGAAATAGCTGACAATAAACATGCATCTGCTCAGTTTGGGTCCTGGACCATAGAGCTGAAAACTAGTGCCTAGGCTAGCAGTCCAGTGTTTAAACCCCACTGCGGCAATTGCAGAATTTAAAATTAATTACCGGTAGTAATCAGAAATGTTGACCACTAGATTGTGTAACACCCATTTTGTTTTGCCAATGCCCCTTCTGGAGAGGAAATGTGCTTACTTTTACATGGTCTGGCTTTCGTGACTGCTAAAACAAAAAAATCTGCTTCACACTTAAATACTCAATTGTACCACAAGCACTATGTTAAAGAAGAAATAAGATTAAAGCTGGATAAAGCAGTCAGCATAAACTTAGACTCTGAATTTGGATGTGACAGGGCCTTGCAAAATTGTTGAATGTAGAACAAAGAGCAGCACAGGAAACAGGCCCTTTCACACACACACACACACACACACACACACACACACACACACACACACACACACACACACACACACACACACACACACACACACACACACACACACACACACACACACACACACACACACACATAAATGTAATGTACATGGTCTGCTGAGGTAACAGCAAGCAAGCACAAAACTCCAAAGACTGTACAACAGGTTTTATACAGATAAAAGTCTGGACACCAGTTCATGCTTTAGTGGCTCCCATGTGACTGGCTCAGGAGGGGCCGGCTCACATCTATATTTGGGTCAGCTGATTGACAGCTGACCAGGTGGAGTCAGCCCTTAGGTGGTCTTCCTACAGAGATCGTCCCCTGTTATATGTGTGTGAGCGTGTTTGTATAGATATATAAATGTATTTAAAACTGATCGAACAACGGAATCTCATTGTTCACATAGATAATTCTATCGGAGCTCCTGCCCCGCTGACAGGCTGCACCCACCAGAAGGGATACTACAGTCGTAAATAGGTGTGAGAGAGTAACTGATAATACTCACTATTAGTTACAGGAACCATGAAATCTAGAGTAATCAGCCATAATATGGGCATATAAAACTGCTACTGTTCTTCCTCAGCTGATGAATCAGTACTCCTCCATTCTGAACAACACTAAGAAGTACCGAAAGGAGTAAGGACAGAGATTACATGCTGACTAGGAGTCTTCAATGTCCTTCACTAAGAGTGACAGCACTATTGACAGAATGGCTGAGTCCTCAAGGACATAAATTTATGGCGGTAAGGAATTCATCCTCACCAACCTTTCTGTCCATTGTAGGATTGGAGGAAGCAATCATTGCAGAGCTTGTGGAGAAAGATGGCAGTCTTCATGCCAAGGACACCCTCCTTTATTTAATGTGTCACTGCAGTAGTGCTCAACAAGATGGACTCATGAGAAGCTGTGGACTAACAGCAGCAGCAGAAAATACACCACTACAATCTGCAACCACATGTTGAATAATATTCCTTGCACCATTGTACCATCAAGCCAGGGGACAAACCCTGGTTCAATGAGGAATGCAGAACTGCAATACCTAAAAAAAGCCCTGCTAACCTGGTGAAAATGCAGCAGAGATCTCTGTAGGTGTTAAACACCAAAAGCACCATGCAGAAGTCAAGACTAAGCAAATGTTTTGGACAATGGATCAGACCAAAATTCTGGATTCCTGTCCAGCTGTGAATGGTGATAGGCATTATGGGAGATTCTGGGAGAATCTCAGCTTATGGGAGAAGGTAGCTCCAAAAATCTGTGTCTCTGAAATGACTTTGAAGGAAAGTGCTAAAAGGTGAAGCCATTCACAAGCATCTTATGTGTGGAGCATAAAAGATTAGCATATAGCTACAACAATTATTTAGAAAGGATATTGGACTGTTGGATTCCATTGCAAGGATAAGGAGGCTTAAAATAGGAAACCATAGAGCATTACAGCACACAAAACAGCCCATTGAGCCATTGTAGTCTTTGCCAAACTATTATTCTGTCTTGTCCAACTGACTTAAACTCAGTCCATTGACCTCCAAGCCTCTCCCATCCAAATTTTTATTAAATGCGAAAATTGAGCCTGCCAGCTCATTCCACATTCCAACTACTCTCTGTGTGAAGAAATTCCCTTTAATGTTCCCCCTAAACATTTCCCCTTTCATCCTTAACCCATGTCCTCTGGTTGGTATCTCACCTCACCTCAGTTGAAAAAGCCTAGGTGCATTTATTCTATCTATACCCCTCATCAAATCTCCCCTCATTCTTCTATGCCCCAGGGAAGTTTCACTTGATAGGGCACTGGTGAGACTGTATCTGGAGCACTGCAATTAGTTTTGGTCTTCAGGCTTGAAGGAGGATGTGCTTGCACTGGAGGGTTGCATCTCAAAGAAGGTTCACTGGCAACAACTCTGGGATGAAGGGGTTGATTTATGAAGTGAGCTCGTGCTGGTTGGGTACAACATTCATTGGAATTGAGCAGTATGAGGAGCAATTTTCTGGAAAGATGCAAAATTGGATGGAGGATTAACATGGTAGAGTGGATGTTTCCCCTTGTGGGAGCATTATTTCAGGAGCGAAAACAGGGAAGGAATGGATGTCAATGAAGGATGCAAGAACACTTCTAACTCTTCTTTGAAACATTCAGCTTCAGACTAATATTTCAGTTTTTGCAAATTATCCATTAAATTATCATTTTAGCTATTAAATAAAAAAAAACAGGATTTGTATTTCAAAATTGAACAGAAGCTTCAAAAACGATGCTCAACTGTTTTCAATAATTTTACAAAAACAAGGGCTAATCTTTGGGTCATCTCCTCAATGTCTCTGTTTGAATCTTGGGGTGTATTTGTCTGGTAATGATGCCTTGGGTCATTTTTGATGTATGTATATATAATATCCCGGAGTTTGCGCTGAAGATGGCTGCATGCGCGACGGAAGGCTTGTTTCTTCTCTGGACAGGATGGCTTTGTAAGGTGAGCCTGGTGGGCAGCTCGCTTCTTTGCCAGCAGCTCCTGGATTTCCTGGTTGTTTTCGTCAAACCAGTCCTTTTTTTTCCTAGAGGAGAAGCCCAGTACCTCTTCAGTGGATTGCAGTATGGTAGTCTTCAACTGATCCCAGAGGGTTTCAGGGGACGGGTCCGTGAGGCGGATTGCATCGTCGAGCATTGCTTTGAGGTTTGCCTGGAAGTTTCCTCTCGCTTCGTCTGACTGCAGGTTTCCAACATTGAACCTCTTTCTGGGGGCTTTATTGTTCCTGGGCTTTGGCTTGAAGTGAAGGTTGAGCTTGCAGCGAACCAGCCGGTGATCAGTGTGGCATTCCGCGCTGGGCATGACCCTGGTATGGAGCACATCTCGTTTGTCACTTTCTCGCACCAGGATGTAGTCCAGGAGGTGCCAGTGTTTGGATCGGGGATGCATCCAGGTAGTCTTAAGGCTGTCCCTCTGCTGAAAAAGGGTGTTTGTAATGACAAGCCGCTGTTCTGCGCAGAGCTCCAACAGGAGGCGTCCATTGTCGTTGCCCTTGCCGACACCATGCTTGCCCAGGATTCCTGGCCAGGTTTCTGAGTCTTTGCCGACGCGAGCGTTGAAGTCGCCAAGGATGACAACCTTGTCGGCTGTAGGGGTGCGTTGGATGAGGTTGCGCAGGTCAGTGTAGAACTTGTCCTTTTCTGTTTGTTCCGTCTAGAGGGTTGGAGCATAGACACTGATGAACGCAGCCTTGCTTCACGCCATTGTTAATGGAGAAGGGTTCAGAGAGCTCATTGCTGTATCTGACCCGACCTTGTTGGTTTTCGTGCAGTTGGATAACCATGTTGAGGAACTTTGGGGGGCATCCGAGGCGCTCTAGTATTTGCCAAAGCCCTTTCCTACTCACGGTGTCGAAGGCTTTGGTGAGGTCAACAAAGGTGATGTAGAGTCCTTTGTTTTGTTCTCTGCACTTTTCTTGGAGCTGTCTGAGGGCAAAGACCATGTCAGTAGTTCCTCTGTTTGCACGAAAGCCACACTGTGATTCTGGGAGAACATTTTCGGCGACACTAGGTATTATTCTATTTAGGAGGATCCTAGCGAAGATTTTGCTTGCAATGAGCAGTCTGATTTCTCGCCTTTGGTTTTGTACAGGGTGATGATGATGGCATCACGAAGGTCCTGAGGCAGCTTTCCTTGGTCCCAGCAGAGCTTGAAAAACTCATGCAGTTTGGCATGATGCTGAAACAAGCCATGAAAGACCTCAACAATGAAGACGGTGTTTACATCCGGTACCGCACGGATGGCAGTCTCTTCAATCTGAGGCGCCTGCAAGCTCACACCAAGACACAAGAGCAACTTGTCCGTGAACTACTCTTTGCAGACGATGCCTCTTTAGTTGCCCATTCAGAGCCAGCTCTTCAGCGCTTGACGTCCTGTTTTGCGGAAACTGCCAAAATGTTTGGCCTGGAAGTCAGCCTGAAGAATACTGAGGTCCTCCATCAGCCAGCTCCCCACCATGACCACTCAAAACGGTCAACCAGTTTACCTATCTCGGCTGCACCATTTCATCGGATGCAAGGAACGACAACGAGATAGACAACAGACTCGCCAAGGCAAATAGCGCCTTTGGAAGACTACACAAAAGAGTCTGAAAAACCTCATAAAGATTAGCGTATACAGAGCCGTTGTCATACCCACACTGTTGTTCGGCTCTGAATCATGGGTCCTTTACCGGCATCACCTACGGCTCCTAGAACGCTTCCACCAGCGTTGTCTCCGCTCCATCCTCAACATTCATTGGAGCGACTTCATCTCCAACATCAAAGTACTCGAGATGGCAGAGGTCGACAGCATCGAGTCCACGCTGCTAAAGATCCAACTGCGCTGGGTAGGTCACGTCTCCAGAATGGAGGACCATCGGCTTCCCAAGATCGTGTTATATGGCGAGCTCTCCACTGGCCACCGAGACAGAGGTGCACCAAAGAAGAGGTACAAGGACTGCCTAAAGAAAGCTCTTGGTGCCTGCCACATTGACCACCGCCAGTGGGCTGACATCGCCTCAAACCGTGCATCTTGGCGCCTCACAGTTCAGCGGGCAGCAACCTCCTTTGAAGAAGACCGCAGAGCCCACCTCACTGACAAAAGAGGAAAAACCCAACACCCAACCCCAACCAACCAATTTTCCCTTGCATCTGCTGCAACCGTGTCTGCCTGTCCCGCATCGGACTTGTCAGCCACAAACGAGCCTGCAGCTGACGTGGACTTTACCCCTCCATAAATCTTCGTCTGCGAAGCCAAGCCCAAAGAAAGAAAATATATATATGTATATATATTTATTTACACATGTACCTTTATGTATCTATACAAACACACACACACACACACACAAAACATACATATGTTATATGTGTGTGAGTATTTGTTTGTATAGATGTATAAATGTATTTAAAACTGATTGAACAACAGAATCTCATTGTTCATACAGACAATTCTATCGGAGCTCCTGCCCCGCTGACAGGCTGCACCCACCAGAAGGGATACTACAGTCGTAAATAGGTGTGAGAGATAAATGTGATAAATAGCACAAAACGTTTGCCAATTCACGCCAAAACCTATTGCATCCCAATTGCCACATGTGGAAATATCCCCAAAGCCTTTGACCCAAGTATTTACTTTTTTGATCCAGGGACTGTTATTATGCAGGATTTGCAGCAATTTTACATTAAGCAAGACCCATAGCCAGGAATAGTAGGTTAATATTTTTTATACTATTGATAATAAATGGGAAAGCAGAAAAAAAACACCTTTAGTTAATATTTTCATTTTATGAGCAACCATTTTTAATTGTACAATTCTGTAACTTGTCAACAGAGGGTTATGAGGCTCATACTGATCTTCATGAATTCTGGTGCACGTACGCTTTCTATTAGTGTTGCCTGACTTGCTGGACATGTCTCGTATCCCACATCTCTACTATCAGTAACATATAACAAAGAAGCAGCAGCATCCTCTAACTACAACGTTAAACTATTTGGCTTCACTTTATCAAATATACTATTTCTTGCTGTTGTCATATTATTTAAAAAAAATTATTAGTATCTTTCATACATTTCAAATTAACTTGCAATATCATTACATAATAGATACTAAATAATTTTCAATTTTCACCCCCCCACCTCCCACCATCCCTAACTCCACAGATTGAAGAAAAAGATAGAAAAAAATAAAATAAAGAACACATTCATTGTAATTAGTATAACCACATTAATATATTTCTTGATGAAAATGCCATATTTTCAGCAGGGGAAAGAGGTATAAGGAATTATCAGTTGGCTCAATTGACTTTAAAACAAAATCTACTTCTTCCATTTACAATGAATAATTCTTTATTTGATAATTGGTATGAAAAAAGATATACAGAAAATACGAGATTGTTTTTGAGGTTCAATTTTTGTGACATTTGATCAATTAAAGGAGAAATATGGGATATTACAAAATACAATATTTGTATATTATCAATTATGATCATATTTGAAGAAGAAAATAGGAATGGATTTGAAACTTCTGGAACATAGTCAATTTGAATATGTTATTAACAGGTATCTTTATTATTTATAGATTCTATGTAGAATAAATTACCAGAAATAAAGGAAAAGAAAGAATTGTATAAAACTTAATAGAAGTGGGAACAGGATTTAAATATACAAATTCAAGAAGAAATATGGATGGAATTGTGTAGAGACAGTGTAACTAATACAATCAACGCTAGATATCAAATGATTCAATATCATTTTTTACATTGGCTGTTGTCATATTCTTAAACAGACCTCACATCAGTACAAGAGGATGCCTTGCAATATTTAACTGCACTTTTCTCTTTAACTCTACACCCTGCACATGTGACAATATTCTCTGCACTTTGGTCCTCTGACAAGATCCTCTGCACCTTTTGTTCTTATTTTTGCCCTTTTTTTTGCACCATCTGTCGCTTGATTGTCTAGATAGCAGGCAAATTAAAGTTTTCATGACATCTTGTGACAATGAACAATTCAGTTCATAATTCTTTTGCCATATCCTTCTCTCCCCCACACCCTCTGCAACCTACAACAATCTTGTTTTTTCTCTTTCTCAGTTCAGAGAAAGCATTAACTCTGATTTGCTTTCTGCAGACATTGTGGAATATTTTCTGTTTATATTTTAAATTTTGAGTATTGGCAGTTTTAATGGCTTTTTTTTTCTTTGGCTCATTGGCGGCACGAGTCTCTAGCATCAGATACCTTGTTTGCAGTAATGTTGGATGCCTATATTTGTACACTCTATTCTGCTGCCCTGACTGGGTTCTATGTTTTTCATGAACTAAGCTGAAAGTTGGTCTTATGTGGTAGGTCAGTGAAATTCCCTTTCCTCGAAGTAGCTATTCATGGAGTTATTAACAAGTAAAGCAACAGTCAGTGCAAATCCAAAAGCTACACAAGTGGAAACCATTTTGCTTCAGGTTACAAAGCAGCACTCAGAGTTTAATGGCTCATACACTTGATCAGTTTGTGGAATTTTAAGTTCCGCAGTTATAAGAATCATTTATTTATTTAGTACTGAGAGGAGTTTCACCTTTCACTTTGACAGGCAATTGCGTCATGAGTGAGTCAAAGGAGGGGCAGCTTTCCTAATCGAGCTGTAAACAGTCTGAATGTAGATGTTGCACTAATTTATTCAAAAGAAAGGTCGTGTTTATAAATTCTAAATAACAGCCAAGTAGCTATGCATTAAAAATTCTAGTTTATAATTGAAGAAAAGTGATTTTTTCATGTTTGTATAAATGGTTTGAAAGGCCTGTTTGCAATGATCTGAAATAGGAAAATGAAGATTTCCCATGTGGAGCAATAACATGAACCACATAATGTGCTCTCCATTTTATCTTTAGAATTAGATTTAGCTTTGTATTCTTTTGTTTCTTTACATGCTGCATTGCTCAAGCAGTATCACCTTGGCAGTGATGCTGTCTTTTAGATGAGACTTTAAGTGACCTGTACTCAAGGGTGGGCATAACAGAGGCCATAGCCTAATTTTGAAATTCAGGGAAAATATTTCCAAGCCCTGGCTAAAATTTATCACTCAATCACCAAATCAAATTGGCTATAAGCAAATTGATTTATGCAATCCCTTAAATTATATCATTCACTACATTTCAAAAATACTTCATAAGTTAAAGAATACTTTGGAGACAAAGGGAATGATAAAATGTAGTTAAACAGGAAAGTCTGCAAACACTGTAATTACAGTGCAATACACAGATAAGCTGGAAAAACTCAGCAGTTCAAGCAGCATCTATTGAAAATAAAAGGCCCATGTTTTGGGCCTGAGCCCTTTGTCAAGGCATGAGCAAAAGTCAGGCAGACACCTGAATAAAATGGTGGGGAGAGGAGAGGAGAAGAGGAAAGAAGGGGCAGGCAAGGAGTGCTGGCCAACAGGCAAGTGGTAATAGTAATAGGTGGATATCGGACTTGTCAGCCACAAAGGAGCCTGCAGCTGACATGGACATTGCCCCTCCATTAATCTTCGTCCGCGAAGCCAAGCCAAAGAGAAAGAGGGATATGGATGCAAGGGCAGAAGAGAAAAAGAGCTGAGATCTTAAGGGGAGGGGTTAGCTTTGAATGAATGAAGAAGATTTGGAGCTGGAGAAAAGTAGGCAGAGGGATAGAGAAAGAAAGAGAGATGGGAGAGGAGATAACAAAAGCTGGAGAAGTCAGTACTAATACCATTTGGTTGGGGAGCGCCAGGTGAAATATGGGTGTGGTTCCTCCAATTTGTGAGTCGTCTTGGTTTGGCCGTGAGATGATGGACAAACATATTGATGTGGGAATGGCGTGTGGAACTAAAATCGTTGGCCACTGGAAGATGCCATGGCCTAGTTTTGAAATTCAGGGAAAATAATGTTAAAATGATAAAATGTAATTCTTCTTTCTCGCATCCAAACCCCAACCTTTTGCTTTAGATAGGCCAGATTTTCCTTCATGAGTTCCGTTTTGATGATTCAACCTAGTTCAAAATATTAATCTATCTTTGCTACATTTTGAATGCTAATGAATCTCTTGTATATGTAACAATGTTTAATTCTTTGTCTCTGTGGCTTTCTACATTTTCGTTTCATGGTATCAATATTTCTCCCAGTGAGAAGGATAGATGGCAGTCATGTTGTGTTTAATTCAAAAGACAACAAACCAACAAGTATTCTATGATTGGGTAGATTTCTCAGACTATACTTTTCACTCTATACAAGAGTCCAAATTTTTGATGTTATGGAAAAAAAGCAAAAATCTAAAATTTATTGTGGTATATTTCCTATTTTTTTTTAATGTCAGTTGCAAAGTAGCTTTGAGTAAACAGGTAAATAAGACCAATCAATAAATGAAGGTGTCTGCAGAAGCACCCACACCGCATAATGAATAATTAGAAAAAAATGTTACATCATCCTTAAAGTCAGTTCAAAATCATCTTCTCATTGTAAGAGATCTAAAATGAAACAATAAAATAGATTGTTAATGATTGTTCTGTTAAATATCAATGGATTGAAACATACAGAAACGTGAGTGCAGGAGAGGCAGGAGGAATTGATCTGCTTTGCACATTCATGCACATGCAACTTAGATCCTAGCATGCATATGAAGTCAAGAGTACAGTTCCAGGCTTTACAAGAAAATGCAGTGACTTGTACACTGCCATTTTGTGACACACAGTATTGCTTAACATTGCATAATTGGTTTTACTAAATTGCAGCACCTGGGTAGCACTCTTGGGACCCAGGTGTGATTACTGGGGCAAAGGTGTTAGAAGCACCTTTTAAATTGCAGGGGATCGACCCTGGCGATTTAAGGGGATCCCATCCCCACAATGACGTGCCGCACACTCACTGGAAGTACTGCTGGATGCTCAGATGCTGGCTGCCCTGTGACGCACGCACGGAAACGCTGATGTCACCAGAATAAGTGGGTCAGTCATTTTTGTTTTCAAATATGCTGTAGACAAGACCTAAGTAAGTATAACTGGGTTCCCTGACTTCCTTTGAGGTAGATCAGGGACCTGGTTGGGTTCCAATGAGGTTGACCTGGCTGGACCCTTTCTAGCTGCCATGTAACTGGTGTGCTAACTTGGCAAATTGCCCTGTTTATCCCATTTTACACAACAGTTTGAAAGGGCCTAATACTTTGGAATAGTTCAGAATGCAAGGGTAATTCTACAAAGAAAGAGAAATGGGAGAGGGTGGAAGGTATAAAGAAGAAATAATATCCAATTTTTGGCCCCAGTGAAGTTGCATTACACTCCAATTACATCACAAACCAAGCATAATTTTAACAGTTGTTTTTTAATTTTCCTAAGGATCAATTTTTAATGTTTATCCCTAACCTTTTATCTTATGCTTTAGTGTAATTTCTCTATTAATGTTGCACGGTGGAGTTTATGAATGCATGGCTGCGTATTTTCAACATAATATATCTTTAAACTACTGGATTTATAGTGAAACCCAAATGCTTTGACCTTAGCTGACAGATATATATAGTGATTGACATCAGAAACTTGGAGTTATTCAGACCTTAATTATCCATAGATTTCTGACCAATGGATGGTATTGAATAGAGATGAACAAATTAAACTGACAATGGGATGAAACAGTCCAGTGCCAAGGTCATTGTATTTTTCCTGTGATTCAGACAAACAAAAAAAAAGAGCAACACATTTCATGATTGGTAAATATTAAATATTTCAACGTGAGTCACAAATTGTGGACCTGCTCTTTAGATAAATTGTAAATATTTGATTCAGTCCTAAATTCTCACATTTCAATGTCCACTGAAATTCAGAGGATTTCAAATTTACCTCTTCCTTAGTAGCAGAGGCATACTCTAGCTAACTTTGCTTACTATCTGACTCCATGTCCCAGTCAATGGACTACGACTTTAGCCCTTTCTCCCCACCAAGCATCCTCTGCTTCTAAAGAGCAACAACTTTTCAGTAAATATGGCCTGGGTACTTGCAGTTACTGATCCAACTGGAATAACTGCTGCTATGACCAACCAGTGAGCTCACTTTTATCTCTCCTTGTAATCTTTGGGGAAGATGATCATGAGGTGCATTTTTGAACGAATACCTTTGATGTGCTGCATACAGAGTGCTATGAGCCCAGAGGACCCCAAAACCCAGCAGCAATAGATATTCATCAAGTCAAATGGTGACTTAAACAAAAGTTGCTTTTAATTATCTTTAAGCATGAGAACAGAATCAAACTTTAACTTATCTATTATTAACTTAACCCCCTTCTTATTCTAAGCTCACGTGTCTGTAATGTCTGTGTAAGTTCAGAAAACTTCTTTGGTTCACAGTCCAATCTCACTTCTCACTCCTCCAAGTTCACTTGTTGCAGGCAATTCTTATACTGTGCACAGAATTTAACATTTATAAAGTTCACCAGGGTTTGCTGCTCGAAAGGTAAATGGTTACAGCTCAGGAAGGTTCTTGTCGGTTTTCAGAGAGAGATTTGTTGTTCCAGGACATCCACAACTCAACTCAACTTGTCTTGCTGACAAAACTTACCCCTTCAGGGTTCTCCAGATGATAACCTCTTTCTTTCAGGTCACCACAGAGTTCCTTTCTCTTTCTCTTATTCCAAGTGAAACAATAGACAGCCAGAACCACAAGGGCTTCAACCAGGCTGTCTTCCAAAAGCTGGCCAGCTTGTCCTGTTTCAGTCCCAGCAATTTCTGCTGGCTAACACTGTCAAGTGATTTCTGCTTCTCTCTCTCTCTCTCACACACACACACACACACACACACACACACACACACACACACACACACACACACACACACACACACACACACACACACACACACACACACACAGAAACAACCTGTTTGACTCTCTCTGCTTCCAAGACCACATGACCCTCTTACAACAGCAGACTCTCCTTTCAGACAGCAGTGGCTCCAGCCTGCTCTTTCATCTGTTGCTTTTGATAAACAATAATCCATTAGTGATGTCTTTTAAGCATTCTTCAAAGCTCTTGCAAAAAGGTGTGAGAAGCCACTATGTCAAGCATTTTGAATAAGATCTGATTTAAAGTGTTTGCATGTGACCTACTCTAACAAACCTTTCCTAATTTATCTCCCAAAAACATTTCTATATACTCTGTCACAAAAGTTCCAATCATTAAACCGCAGATATTGAGGAAATGGCAATACATTTCCATGTCTGGTTACCATGTGACTTCAGGGTGAATTTGGAGATGGATATTTGTTCATGCATTTCCTTTGTGTATCCTAGGTGGTAAAGACTGTAGGTTTGGGTGATGCTGAAAGTAATATCTTGGTGAATCATTGCATTGTCTCTTGTGCTTTGGAATCATAATTATTAAGCTGTTGGATAGAGTTACAATCAAGTGAATTGCTCTGTTCTTGAATGTGTTGGGTTTTGTGGTTATTATTGAGCTGCATCATCTGAACTTTTGAAGGATATTCCAAAGCATTCTTGAATAGGAATTTGTAGAAATTATTTTTTTGCAGTGAGTCACTTTCTATATAGTACTCAGTCACAATGCCTTTATTACTCACTGAATAATAAATATGGTGAATTGTGAACCCCAGGATATTGAAGATGATCGAGTTCATAGTTCAAAAGGCTAGTCTACTCTTTTGATTCAAGAAGCAAATGGTTCTCACATAAATCAGTTTTCTCATGTTCTTACCGTTCTTCTGGACTCCTGGAAACAGCCACATACAAGTATCTTTTTTGTTCAAGTAGAATAGAGATGGGGAAGCATTTCATTAGCTAGACGGTGGTGAATCTGTGGAATTTGTTGCCACTGGAGGTTGTGGAGCCCAAATCATTGGGTGTATTTAAGGCTGAGATTGATAGGTTCTTGACTAGCCAGGGTATCAAAGGTTATGGGGTGAAAGCCGGGCAGTGGGGCTGTGGAAAAATGGATCAGCTCATGATTGAATGGTGGGGACAGATTCAATGGGCTGAATAGCCTATTTCTGGTCCTATGTTTTATGGTCTTATTTTGGTCTTAGCACCACTGACAAACCAGCCCAAAGGTGAAATTCTCTCTATTCCTAGAAAATCTCCTTCTTATGCAGAATAAATTAACTTGCAACCATGTGACATTCATTCTGCCACGGGACAAATTTCAACAGCACACAAGCTTTAATTAAGCTTGCTAACACATAAACCACATCAGCAGTTCTTAAACACTTAGTTGCACATATTGCTCCAACCTTGTCAACTGACCTCCAGTGCGGCTTCTTATTGACAGCCTTCCTGAACTCCAATAACACAACATCCACTGGTTATATACTAATCACCCCTTCAAAGAAATCTAATGGAATGTTGAAGAGCAAAGTGGTGGAAATAAAGGGAAAGTCAACATATTTGGTCAAGATCCCATATCAGGACACTTTGTCTCCACAGATACTGCCTGATCCATTGAGTTCTTCCAGTGCTTTGTTTTTTGCTGCAGATTTCTAGCATCTGCAGTCTTTTGGGCTTCTGACAGAAAATACACACATCCATGTTGATTCTCCTCAATTTTGTTCGTCTTTTTAAAATGTTCCCTTATTTCACTCTCCATTACAGATGCCTACATCCTCCTGTAGATGGTGGCTTTTCAACACCCTTTGTCCAGGTCCTGAGTGGTGCTCTATTCTTCAGCCAATGTACCATAAGGAAAGGAAGACTCTGACACATTAGTTTCCCAATACTCCTTTATTGCAGACAAGCTTGGTGGAAGGTCCATTATCACAGTAGGGGATCCTGGAGCTTTCTGAACATACAGAGACATGGGTTTAAATTCTCAAATGCTATCTGACATTAACCAATCTCAAAACAGTCACCTCCTTGGCAGCAAGCATTATCCCATCAGCATTAAGCTATGCAAATATGATGCAGCATATTTTGGACCAATCACATAATCATGTCCCCCTTCCCTCAGGTAATTTTTACTTTTGATTCCCCTAATTCTTGTAAATCACATGATTCTAGAGAGAAATGAGAAGGTTTGATTATCAGCCAGGATCAGTAACACACATTCCAGAGCATCTCACTATCCTTGTACAGAGATTATGGAATATCAGATTGCTGTTGTTGTCAGGCAAAACATATCCTAGGCCCCCCTCACAGTCCCTTAGAATTTGCAAATGTCCCAGCATAAGCATTAATCAACATATTTATGTATTAATATTTTGGTTAATTAGTTAATCAACACCAATCTAAACTGGAAAAATCTTTACTCTTACATTCATTGCCAACTAATGTTTATTTGACTTCTGCCTTCAGACTTTTCCCTTTCGTCTCACTTCTCCTCCTGTTCTCACGTTCTACGCATCTTAAATGGCTTTCAAAAATAAATCACAATATTCAGTAGACACCGTGATTGAAGTAAAAACACAAAATGCTGGAGAAGCTCAGCAGGTCAAACAGTCTCCTTTATGTAGCAAAGGCAGAGATACAGAACCGACGGCCCTTTGTCAAAGTATGAGAAAATACCGGCAAGCGTCCAAACAAAAGAATTGGGGGGGGGTAGGGAGAAGGGGTTTCAAGTTTATTGTCACATGTACCAATGAACAATGAGAAAGCTTATTTTATGAGCAGTCCAGCTTGTCAAACCATACATGATACAACAATAATACTGTAGAACAGAATGTAAAATTACAGAGAGAGATCGGTTGGAACAAAGTACAGGCAAACATTATTATGCCTGTGTTCACACAGGAGTCGTTCTGGCAACTGACTTTACCATCAAATGTTCCCAATTCTGATGAGAGGACATTATTCTGAAACATCAACTAATTCTGCCCCTCACTGCTGTTGTCCAACTTTCAGAATATTTGCAGCATTTTTCAGTATTACTTCCGCAGAAATTATTTATTTCTTGTTACAAAGGAAATAAGAATAGAAATTAAGGGAGAGAAAAGTGACATTAATGACAACTGGTGTTCTCACAGCTTTCTTAATATGCAATAGAAAATGAGAAAGAAACTTGGGATGCCAAACAGAGAGTGAGAGGGATAGCAAAATGTTTTCAGGACCCAAAGGCATTGCCAAAAAAAGTGCATCATGGGGATTTTGTTTGCAAGGTAAAGTGACAGATTAAAAAAGACTGTGGATTCTACTGATCCCTTTCTCCTGCGTTTCTGCTGATCTTTCTCTAAAGAACAACTGAATCCCATTGTAGAATCCCATTCAAAATATATTCTTGGGATCTTTTTGGTATATGTGACATTGGTGGTGAACTGTTCTTTAAGTTTTCTTCTCCCCTCCCAACCCCTCCCTTCTCTCTCTTTCTCTCATCCCTTTCATCTTTGTCCTCTCAAATGTAATCATATTTTTACTCTATGTTTACTTACTCTCTGTTTTAATGTGAACGGTATTGCTAACGTTAGCCTGCATTATGATGTGACATGAAAATAGAGAAGCTTCTCATAAGGAACATAGCAAATGACAAAATATTTTGCCAATTTCACGAACAGACTGGTTCATTCTGCTTTGTATTTTTTACTCATTTTCATGCAACATCATGCTGTTTAATTTTTTTGCAGTTGAATTTCTTAAGGATTTGAATGTCTTAGTACAAGGTGTGCTCAAAAATTAGGGAGGGAGGTCAGGGAGCAGTGTGGGTGGGGGGGGGTGGGGTGGGTGGTGGGGTGGGAGTCAGAATTATTATGAACAGAGATGGTCATAGGACCTGGCTGGGGAGAAAAATAATTGGACAGGGATGAGTATCAGAGAGGAAGAATGGAGAACAGCTGCAGAATGCTGTGTCAGCAGCTCGGGGCGCTCAGGCAGAAGGGAAGATGCTGGCTGAGACACCAGACATTAGACATTGGAATGAAATCAAATTCTGTGAGCTTAATATGGACAGTTCAGTCTTCATACGTATAGAAAAGACAAATAGCTGTCAGCTATTTGGGAGCAGATGAACTCAATCTGCTTTGTCTGAGTCAATGAACTCATTCTGCTTTCAATTTGTCTGCAGTGCTCTACGCACATCTACAATCTGTCTTCGTAGAAAATACACAAATAGATAATTAAGTTTGAACAGTAATAAAATTGGAGCTGTAATGCCATAAACTTTTGAAAACTCCTTGCAATTCAAAACTGTCACAAATAACTCCAGGTCATACTGATAATTAATATTTTCATCAATATTAATTCAATTTTTCAGGGATGTCTGTTTTGAATATCTAAATTAAGCTGTCATATAAACAGCATCTAACCATCAGAAAATGTTTATTTGTAAAAGACAAAATATGACTTATGGCCAAGATGATAATATGGCTTTATTTACAAGATTTTGTATCTGAGCAATATGTAAATTATATATAGTATGTTCAGCTTTCACTGATAACTGAATAGATACTCATAGACAGGTGAAACTACTAAATAATTGTTGGATTTTTTACATTCTTTGACACATCTTGAGTACAGATTATGTTGAGTAGTATGTACTGAATAAGGATTTTTATTGTCATACATTTTATAATGTATCTATGCACCAAAATGCTTACTTGTTGCAGTCAAACAGGTACAGTAAATTGTGAAAAAGCTACAATCATGTACATTAAATTAAACATGATATAACAAAATATAGATATTAAATATTAACAGTTATTATAGATATGGTGTTACAGCAGTGCAAACAGTCTCTTTTGTAATGGTGGAGTATTTCATGAATAGTTTAGTAAGGGGGGAAAGTCGTGGAAAGAAACTGTTCTTGAACCCAGAGGTATTAGATGACAAGCTTCTGCAGCTTTTTTCCCCAAAGATACCGGTGAGAAGAGGTTGTAACCAGGATGATTTACAGGGAGCCAATGCCTCGGTGGCAGCAAAGTTAAGCTGATTACAAAGGCCAATGGCCCAAGGCCAAGTACAAAAGAATTTAAATTGGCCAATGGCAAGGTGTACACTAATGGATGGGGCCGGGCCAAACCTTAATTGGCAGGTGGTGTGTCTTCCAACTAAGTAATGGGCAGTGTTGTCACATGATTGCCACCACCCTTCACAATACAGAAACCCAGATAGATATTTCATCCAAAAGTAAAAACCTGCAGATGCTGGCATTCTGAAATGAAATCAGAAAATGCTGGAAATACTTTGCGGATCAGGAGGCATTGGTGGAGTGAAAAATAGACTCAAGTGCTCCATCTTGCCCTCACTCTGACTGCTCTGTCTTTGGTCTCCACTTCCAACATATCTCAGCATAGGTTTGAGAAGCAGCACATCAACTTCCAGTTTTGTACATTACAACCTTTAGGACTCAGTAATGAATTCAGCAGTTTCAGGTGATCAAATCTTCCAGTTTGGTATCTCATATTTCCAGCATTCATATTTTTTTTCTCTCTCTCTTTTGCATTCTGACTTCTCTCATTGCCTTCAATTTGTCCAGACCATTTGCTGTCAGCCAGGATCACAGCCGCTTGTTCCATTTGATCTCTCCTGGCTTTGATCCTATTAATGAGCTTCCTTTTCCTTCCTCTTTCTGCAATGTTAACCTTGTTTCATCCCTGACACAAGGTCATTGATCTGAAACTCTATTTATCTCTCCATGGGTGCAGCCAAACTTGCTGAGTATTTCCAAAACTTTCAGGAATCTATATGATATCTCAACAACTCCATGATCAGATATCATTCATCTTCATAATTTTAGAAAACTCATTCAGATGACCTATTTCATGTGAAAGCATCAAATTCCTATTCTCTCATCAGAAAGCATCTGTTCAGCATGCATGAAACACAATCCAGGTCAGTCTGATATATAGATCTTGAAATGTTTATTCTGGCTACATTTGTATGTGGTAAAATTTACTGATTTACACTGTGATCATGTCAGTTCCTTAACTTCAGTTTATCCGTGGAGCTTTGTCTTCTTTGATGGATGGGCCTTGACTGATATGTAAAGTGAGAACCTTATGTGTTAGTGCCCAGACTCCAGTGGGATTTCACAAGCTTGTCATTTTACTCAGTGACAGTTTGCCAGCTGGATAGCACAGTTGATTTAGGTCACAGCTTATTCCTGTTATGTCTGCATAATGCAAACACCATGTCAGTCCCAAATCATTTCTGTAAACCCTACAGAAGCAATCTCATTCTAATTGAAGCAAGCAATTATGTGTCGTTCTGTGAAATGCTTGAGATTCGAATGACGAGCTGAAGGTGGGAACTCTAGATTATTTGTTGCAGAAGGGGTGGAAAATATTTTTGATGATTATCCTTGCATTTATAAAGAGATATTGGAACAACTATCACAGGTGGATGCTGACAATCCTCAAAGGTATTTCTAGCATTGAAGTGTTTAAATGTCATTAATTTCCAGACATCTGCACAGAAGCGTGATTCTGTCCATTCACTGCAGCTGGTGTCCATATGAAGGCCTACAAGTCCCCATTCTTGCTCTCAGCTAGGGAATTGAAATTTCAGGTGGCCATATGAAGGCCTACAAGTCCCCATTCTTGCTCTCAGCTAGGGAATTGAAATTTCAATTGTCTTGAGTGTTTTAGTTGTTTTTAAAATTTTCTTAATATTTTAATATAACTTAATTATTAAATGTTACTTAATGTTCATGACATTTAGAAAACTTAATAATCACTTGTATCATGTAGAAGTAGTAAAGCTGGGGATGGGGGCTCTGCAAGGTAGTGGGGAGTGGAGAGGTAATGCAGAATTTTATTGGGTGTCTGCGTGGGTTTTCCCTGGGGGCTCCACATTCCTTTCACCATTCAGAATGTACTGGGGATGTAGGTTAATTTGGTGTACTCTAACATCTAATAACATCGCCTTCCCAAGATCGTGTTATATGGCGAGCTCTCCACTGGCCACCGAGACATAGGTGCACCAAAGAAGAGGTACAAGGACTGCTTAAAGAAAGCTCTTTGTGCCTGCCACATTGACCACCGCCAGTGGGCTGATATCGCCTCCAACTGTGCATCTTGACGCCTCACAGTTCGGCGGGCTGCAACCTCCTTTGAAGAAGACCGCAGAGCCCACCTCACTGACAAAAGACAAAGGAGGAAAAACCCAACACCCAACCCCAACCAACCAATTTTCCCTTGCAACCGCTGTAACCATGCCTGCCTGTCCCGCATCGGACTTGTCAGTCACCAACGAGCCTGCAGCAGACGTGGACATACCCCTGCATAAATCTTCGTCCGCGAAGCCAAGCCAAAGAAAGAAATATTGGGTGGTGTGGACAGTAATACAGTGGGGTGGGTTTGTGGATTAATCAGAGAAGTGATCATTTGAAATTATCATTAATGAGAGAAGATAACTTTAGAAGTGTTGTTTTAGCTTCAAAACACAAGAAATGCTGAGGAAACTCAGCAAGTCTTGTAGTGTCTCTAGGAGATCAAGATATATTATTGATGTTTCGGGCCTGAAATATATACTTTGAGGAAGGTCTCAGGCCTGAAATGTTGGATGCTGCAAAACTGGCTGAGTTCCTCCAGCATTTCAGTCTTTTGTCTACAATCACAGCATCTGCAGACTTCCGTGTTTCACTCGAAGTTTTAACTTATTGTGTTAGATTAGCAGCTGAGAAGATATAGTGGGATTTACTTTCAGTTAAATAAAAATGTTATGAATCTATATTTTCAGTTGTTAGTTTCATCTCTTAATCTGCAGCCTGGGGATTTCCATTCAAGTGAATTGGGACTGTGATTTTACAACAGACCAGATTTGGTGATGAATCAGAGAAACAAGTTTCTGAACATAAAGATAGAATGCATTGGTTTGATGTTCTGTGCAGGCTCAGGATTCTGGCAAGAGTAAATTTTAATCTGTTGAGATTGAAAATAGCTTAGTCAACAAGTCATCCTATCAAAATTAGCCTTTTGGTAAAGGCCTATGGGGACCCATTCTCTGTGAACTTGCTCACTTTCAGGTCAGAAAGTGAGAATTTTTAAAAATGATGTGAAAATATAATCCATTCAGGGTTGAATTGCCAAGTTTTGTTTCAGATGTACCATGGAGGAGTATGGGATAGGCGAGAAGCAACTTCAACCTAAATTCAAATGTTGATGTAAGTAAAATTATTACCATTTCACTGACTTCATCAAGAAAACGACAGGCGGCATGGTTGGACTAGCAGTTAGCACAACACCTTTACAGGGCCAACGATTCGGTCTGGGGTTTGAATCCCATGCTATCTGTAAGGAGTTTGTATGTTATCCCCATGTCTGTGTGTGTTTTCCTCAGGGACTCTGGTTTCCTCCCACCATTCAAAATGTACCAAGGGTGCAGGTTAATTGGGTGTACATTGGGTAGGACAGACTCCTGGGCCAAAATGGGCTATAACATTGCTGTATGTCTAAATTTTAAAAATGTAAATATTCAGATTTTAACTGTGATGCTCCATCAATTACTCGAAAGACTGTTGTTGAGAAACCATTAGGCTTTTATTCACTTAAGAACAAAGGCACACTGATACTGTTCGACTGTCCTGCACTGAGAAGGGGGCTGTGGAACAGTCACCTTTATACAGGACCCTGTGGGGAGGGCCCACAGGTACAATCGGTCAATAGGTGTGCTTGACCAGACCATCATATGCAACAGTGGTTTACCACAAACTGTATTTCACCTTGAAGGAAATGTTTATGGAGAGAAAAGATAGACACTAATTCAGGAAGAGATTTAGAAAAATGGTGGGATGATAGTGGAACTGCAAGCAGAAGGATACAATAGCTGAAGTTTGTTGGGTGGACTTAGATACAAAGCAGACATTTTGAAAGGCCCAAAGTGTTGGACCTTTCATAGGCAAATGGTAGAACTTGGCCTGATCCAACCAGATCTGCTGACTGGCACCAAGAAAACTTAAGATTGCAGGTTTGGGATGTGAAGGAATGGAGTTCTAGGCAAAAGTAACTGAGATTAAAATGATCAAAATATAATTTTGACAGGATAATGAGAGTAATTTCAGGAGAAGGCTGTAAAGGGAAGTGGAATTGGCAATTAATAGAAGGAATATGGAACACAGGAGGGTAATGAATTTGGAGCGCAGAAGGCTGGTGAGGTGAAGACAGCAAGGGTAAGGAGAGAAGGAAGAGTTAGAAATTTGGGATGAGGTTTTGGGGAGCCAGTTGAACATGAAGAGTAGCAAAGGGTAGAACTAAGAGGAATGGGAGAAGGCAACACAGAATGTGAGCAGAAATCAGTGGGCAGGTGGTGATACAGGCTGTATTGCAACTAGAATTAAGGGGTAAGGGAATGCTCCCCATTGGCCGAGGTTCAATCATTGTTAGATGCCCATCATATCAACTGAAATGTGGTGGGAGATGGTCTCAGAGCCAGGAGAGGAAAGAAACTTGACCCAAATAGTCTGAACAGGGATTTTGGGAATGGCGGCAGTTGCACTGCATAATTGAAGAGGAGAAGGGAGTCAAAGGCAGGCAGATTTGATGATGGCGATGATGGCAGTAGGGCTGCAAGGGTGGAATGTAAGAAGCAAATGAATGAATGTCCACTACTGCTTTTTATATCATATCTCTACTGGAATGATTTCTAAAGTCTAATCATGGGGAATCACTCATTGCAATTCAAAATATATCAGTGGAGAATAGCCATTAGATACCAGGGAGCAGTGAAAGCTATAATATTCCTTCTGTAATTTTTTCTACCCTAAGGGTTCATTGTCAGGCTCTTCAAGAGCCATTGCAGGCTCGTTATGGTTTCAGTTTAATATTTATTGTGATCTTGAGAGCTGTAATATCAATAAATAATATAAATAAGATGATATTTAAATTTAATTATAGCCTCATTAATTCCTGGAAAGATTGCTCCACAGGCTGCATTCATCAGTCTCTCTGCAGTTGGTTCCCTTTGCTCTGCATCTACTTGTGTGAAATGATGGTGCCCTTGTAATGTAAGCTGGTTATCTTTTGCAAGTTAACTGCTTTACCAATAGCAAAGAAAAATACATCACCATTATCACTATCATTGAGCTGCCTTGCTGTTCAGGGTGGGCGATCATGTTTCTACATCCGTCACAATCTCTGACCCTCTGAATTGTTGTTGTTGTCTCCCCTGTTCTCCTTCGGTGAAGGCTCCATCTTTGAGCTGAAACCATAGTCGATGTTCAGTTCATGATTATACAAGGGAAAAATAATGAAGTGGTTTCCCGTTGCCTTCTTCAGTTGTAGTGTCCATACTGGACAAGTAGCCCTGGCCATTGATCAGCAGATTCATCTGCCCAGCGTTTTTAGTTCTACAACCATAAATTCCAATTTGTAGAATCTTGTTGTATAACCCATCCACCATCTGCATCCCATGACTCATGTGACCCTGACTGGGAGGCTAAGCAGGTACTACACCTTGCCCAAGGGAGACTTGCAGGCTATCAGACAGAAGGAGCACCTTACATCTCCTTTTACTGAGCAATTGCACTGCACTGACTCAATACAGAAAATGGATTACTGATTAGAAGTATGGTGTCTGAAAAGAACACCTCTGATGATTGAACACTTTTTAATTCCAAAATATAAATGATTTCTTCATTAATATTGCAAAATAAATAAATGTGGCATGTTCCCTGATGTCAATATCTAGTTATTCTCTTCTACATCCTACCTTTCCTGTAATCTTTTTTTAGTTATAATAATTCAATATTTCTGTGGTAGAGAAGATGTGTCTAGTGGTGGGATCCTATTGCCACTCCCAGATGTTACAAACACAGGATTCCCCTTGTCCTTACCCACCACCCCAATAGCGTCCACATCCAACACAATATCCTCCGCAATTTTCACCAATTACAACAGAATCCCACCTTCCCTTCTCGTCCCCTCTCTGCCTTCTCTAGGGACCACTCCTTCCATGATTCCTTCGTCCACTCATACCTCCCCCACCAATTGCTGCCCTCCCCTTCACCCTGGCACCTTTGTCTATGGCCCAGGAAGAGCCACATTTACACCCACACCTTCTCTCTCACCACCATTCAAGGCCCCAAACAGTCCTTTCAAGTGAAGCAATACTTCTCTTGTGTAATCATGGGAGTGATCTCCTGCATCAGGTGCTCCCATTGTGGCCTTCTCTACATCGGAGAGACTGGGAGTAAACTGGGAGATCACTTCGGTGAGCACATTCACTCTGTTCGCATCAGTGACAGGGATCTCCCAGTGGCCAACCATTAATTCTACACCCCACTCCCATGCTCACAAGATTACTTTACTTTCTGTCCATGGCCTCTGTGATAGTACAGATCTATCACCAATGTATATAGTGTATATAGTTACAGTATCTAGACTGTGCTTACAGCGATTGGCTGAGAGCTAAGCCACGCCTACTGTCTAGGCCTTAAAGGGTTGTGTCCCTAGCCAGGTCGGATCATTCCGGACTGGTCGGCCACCTGTGAAGAGCTCCTGTCTTTTGCTAATAAAAGCCTCGGTTTGGATCAACAAGTCTTGATTCTTTCGACGAGCTCTACAGCCTCATACTATCCCACCATGATTACCTGTAAATTAGAAGAACAACACTTGATTTTCTGTCTGGGCACTCTCCAACCAAATGCTATTAACATGGATCTCTAATTTCTACCATTCTACTCTTTGTTCTCCCTCCCTTCCCTTTCCCTTGTTTCCTCCAGTTCTCCACCCCCTTCTCTCTCCATTCACAGAGCCATCCCTCCTCTCCCTGCTTGCTGGTGTGCTCTCCTTCCCTTATCCACCTACTGTATTACCTCCTGTCTTTGGGAACATGCTGCTCCCCTTCACCATTTTGTTCAGACACCTGCCAACATTTACGTTGATGAAGGACTCAAGCCAGGAATGTTGGTGATGTTTCTTTATCTTTGCTACATAAAGTGAACTGTTTGACCAGTTAAGTTTCTCCAGCTTTGGGTTTTTGCTAAAAACCTATCTATTTGCTGCTTCATTTCTTGAAGGTTAATGGAGGAAGTGGACCTCACTGGGTGGAAAATTGGTTGGAGAAACTTGGCAGAGGACAGTGGAACAATTCCAGCCGATAAAGGTACCCTCACTACTAGACGCAAATACTTTAACAGAGGCCTGATGATGGAAATCATTGTCATTATTTTTTATGCAGAGATTGGTAGGTGTCTTCAATGGGCTGCCAGTTCTAGTCATGGAAGCAGATAGGATACTAGCTTTTAAGAGGCTTCTAGACAAGGCATGAATATCCAGGCAATAATAGATCTCCATCATGTGCATGTAGCAGGGTTTAAATTTGATTTTGACATCATGTTAGGGGCAGACACGCTTCTCGGCTGCACTGTTCTATGTTTATTATTTTCTTTATTTCCACTTTATCCAATTAACTAGCTACAGCAAGCAGTTCAATCACAGAGCAATGAAAAACTTATCACCAGCCACCACACTTTTTTTTTAAGTGACCTTATTTATCTGTGGGTTTTAGGCCATTTGAGAATATAGGTTTTAAATCATTTTCTTCAGATAATAGTTTTATTTAAGAAAAAATCAAAAGCACTAGGGAAATGTCATGTGCCACTGCAAGGAATGTTTGTGTGACAGGAAATTATATATTTAAAGGAAAAAATTTGAAGCAATGAAGACACGTATCAGTGGGGAGCAAAATAGGTAAGGGAATGGGTTTAAGATTGAGCTAGCTGGGAACCAGTTCAGACACAATGGGAAAAATGTCTGCTCCTATCCTGGAAATATCCATACTCTCTCTTCTTAACTGATCAGAAAAATTCTTTATACCGTCGATTTTTATTAATGTGGATTTGCCTTTTATATTTTTATCATCATTTCCCTTCTCCTCTGAGTCACTTGTCTTGTCCTGTGGTAACACTACTGACCAAAGAATGCCTCAATTGTCATTGATGTAAAAGAAAGAGGAATTTTTAAAAAAGCACTGTGGTTCTTATTTTTTTTCACACATTATTCAGATCACTTGCAGCCCAAAACGTCTGGAATTAGAATACAGCTTCAAAGAATCGGAGTCAATCTGCAATTGATGAATGTTCAGAAAACAACTACAATATGGACTGACCTTTTCAAGTGTAGAGTGGTAATTGGCATGTGTGATGATTGAAGAGAAAGTGCTCTTTGCCTGCCATTCAAATTAAAATAAAAATCACCGATTAAAAAATAGGTAAAAAATGTGGAAGTTTAAAATTGGTGCACCTCACTGTTAGTTTGCCAGCTGTACAACACACAATCTTAATCAACTGGAAAATTCACTTATCTGGCATCTACCAATTCCCATACCAAGGGTTTTACTGTAAAACGTTTGCAGAAAGAAGTTAGAACTGAACTACAGACATTTAAGTCTGGAGATCCATATCAATACAGCAGGAGTAGGTATGACCTGCAGAAGGCTATCTCCTAGGCAAAGTGGAGATTCCAGATGAAAATGGAAACAATAAGGGCCACCCGATGGCTGTAGCAGGGCTAAATGCCATAACCTGTTACAAACCCAAATCCGGTAAATTAGCTAATTTCAAAGCTTCTCGACCAGAGGAATTCCAAACCTTCTATGCCCAATTTAATGACAGTTACTGCAAAGAACCACCCCTCCTCATCCCCCTGTCCCCTGACGATCCCACCCTGTCCGTATCTGAGGACATCTTCAAGAGAGTGAATCTGAGGAAAGCATCCGTCCTGGATGGAGTTCCTGGCCGAGTACTAAATATCTGTGCTGATCAACTTACAAAGGTATTCATGGATATCTTCAATATCTCACTCCAGCAGGGCATGGTACCCACCTGTTTCAAATAGGCATCAAAGAAGAGTGCAGTAGAGTAGCCTTACTGACTATTGACCAGTAGCACTTACATCAACAGTAGTAGAGTATTTTGAAAGGCTGGTGATGAAGTATATCACCTCCATTCTGAGCAGTAACATGGATACATTCCAGTTCACCTATCATAGCAACAGATCTACGGTGAATGCCATCTCACTGGCCCTACACAAAGCCCTGGAACATCTGGACAGCAAAGATGCATACATCAGGATGCTCTTTATCGACTACAGTTCAGCATTTAACATCATCATCCCTTCAAAACTGATCAACAAACTCCAAGTCCTGGGAGTTTAACACCTCTATGTGTAATTGGATTATGGATTTCCTCAACTCCAGACCACAATCAGTGAAGATTGTTAAGAATATCTCCTCCTCAATCTCCATCTGTACCCGAGCACCACAGGTTATGTTCTTAGCTCCTGCTCTACTCACGTTACACCTATAACTGTGTAGCTCTGTATGTAAAGGAAACCATCTACAAATGTGCCGATGATACCACGGTAGTGGCTTGTATAAAAGAAGGGAATGAGCCAGCCTACAGGATGGAGATGGAAAACATGGCTGAATTGTGTACCAACAACAACCTTACACTCAATTTGTTAGGAAAGGAAGGCCAGTGATTAGAGGTGGAGAGAGTGAGCAAATTTATGTTCTTGGGTGTAACTATTTTGGAGGATCTTTCCTGGACCCAACACGCCAATGGCATCGTGAAGAAAGCACATCAGCACCTCTGTTCCCTCAGGAGTTTGCAGAGGTTTGGTATGACACCAAAAACCCTGACAAGTTTCTACAAATTTGTGCCACAATGTGTGCTGACCAGCTGCATCATGATTTGGTATGACCGTAGTGCACATAGCCCAGGACATTACAGGACATTACAGGCAAAACCCTCCCCACTATTGAGTACATCAATAGGGAACGCTGCCATCAGAGGGCAACTGCAATCATCAAAGAACCTCACCACCCAGTACACATTCTGTTCTCGCTGCTGCCATCAGGAAAGAGGTGTAGATACCACAAGACTCGCAGCAGCAGGTTCAGGAACAGCTGCTACCCCTCTACCATCAGACTTCTCAACAACAAACTCAATCAGCGACTTATTTAAGGACTCTTAACTGTGCACTTTATTGATTTTCTTTGCTCTCCCTGTACTGCACAGTCAGTTTGTTTACATTCTCTGTTTAATGTTCTTTTGATTGTTTACATGTTCATGCTGAGTGCAGTTTATTTGTTGCATGACCAATTAGTGGTAATTCTGCTGCGCCCTCATGATAAAGAAATCTCAGGGTTGTATGTGATGTCATGTATGCTCTCTGACAATAAATTTGAAATCTGATCTGAAATCTGAACACGTTCAATGCCTGAGTAATCTTCATTTTGAGGAAGGTGGAGGGAGGGGGAATACACATGAGAGACTTTAGATGCTGGAACATGGAGGAAAAAAGTCATCCTCTGGAGGAACTCCAAGGGTCGAGTAGCACTAGTGGGAGAGAAGAATGCTTTGCCAGTTTTTGTGAAAGGGATGGACAGTTGCACAAACATTTAGGGAATGAAATCCAGACTACTAGATCACAGGCATATGGAGAAAATATCTTCAATTGTGTAATTTTACTGAGCTGCAAAAAGACTCAAAAAATGCTTGAAACACCAAAGTTGCTGCTACATTATGGCGTAATGGTTGCTTGAGACTTCTCTGCTATAAGGGGCACAAATGCTTGTTGTTTGTTGCTGTCCTAAGTGTAATTTATTGGCTTCTCAAGGAAAGTGGGAGGAAACTCATTAAAAATAGACCAATACACTAACCTTTCTGATGAAGTAAGTAAATGCATTACACTGGGTTGTGCAGAGACCTTGAAGATTACAGGTCAGTCCTTGGGCACTCACTGAGTAAGCTTTTCACAGTGAGATAAATAAGACCACGCCAAATGCCGGGAAAACTATCAGTTACCCTACTGGCTCCAGATTACTGCACAGGAGCTCTTGCTATGGACATGTGGCTGTTTTTAAAGAGTAGGATAAATTTTGACAGGGGTGTAATTTGAACACTGAACCATTGAAACAGAAATGGGTAATTCAACTGCTTCCCGACTTGTTGGTCTGCAGTAGTTTTAGAGCTGATCTGTATCTTATTTCCATTTAATCACCATAACACACATATCCAACATTTTCAGATTTAAAATGATTAACTGATCTAGAATCTTCAAGTTTTGTGGAGTGAGCTCCTCATTAGAATCACAGTTGTTTTGAAGAACATTATCTACTGACTCTTAAGGTCATTGAGTGATTCACTAGTGAAGCAGGCCTGTGACCCACCACATCAGTGCTGATGACTGAGTATGCATCTGAACCAATCCTAAATTTACCTCTTAGCTTCTATTTTCCAGTGAATACAAACCTAATTTATTGGCATACTTTTTCATAATTGAATGTTTATGTGAATTTGTCCTGAGATGCATCCTTTTTGAACATCTCTGCTTGGTGTTTCCAGTGTCTATCACCTGGGGTTAAAGATAAAGGATGATATGCAACCAGTCTCGCTTGTGCAAATTTGGCAAAGGATGATGTAGTGGTCAGTGGTGGAATTTGGCATCGTCTGTAAGGACTTTTTGCGTTCTCCCTGTGACCTGCATGGGTTTTCTTCAGGTCCTCTGATTTTCTCCTACATTCCAAAGACGTACAAGGTTACTAGACTAGTTGGTCACATGGGTGTATTTGGGTGGTGTGGGCTCGTGTACTGGAAGGGCCTGTTACCATAGTTACTGTTACTTTTATCTCTAAATTGAAAAGTAAAATTGAAAGAGGGTAGAAATTAATTAGCATGCTAATAGGTTGGAGAATGAGGGGAACTATTTTCCTTGCTGGCATGTTTTTTGATGTGTAAGTTGTTCATACCTTCGTAAACTTATCAGAAGTAAACCAGCTAATGAAATCTCTTAGCTATAATCCTGGTTGGGTTTGTTCCACCAACATGTTTATTAATGAGCTAGGTGCCATCTGAACTAGACAACAGTCTTATTAACCTAAAGATTTATTCTGCCATCATCATCTCATAATCTACAAAATGTGTAGCATCAAATTTCTGAAGGCCAATTTCTGACTTCTTCCATCTCCTGAAGAGCTGCAAGCGTTGGAGAATGTCACCTCCGATTTCTCTTTAATGCATTTTAGGATTCCAAGGAGATGTGTTGGGAATAGTTTCCCTGTATTTTCTTCGTTAAGTCATACCAAATGCTGCAAATAAACAGGAGCCAAATAAATAAGAACAAAGTTATAAGCTCCATTGGACTATACAAACTTCACATAGGTTCTATCACATAGGTTCTATCACCATACCCCAACGCCCCTGGGATTGACCTCTTGCTTCACATCTTCCTTCATGTTGGCAAGCTGCTGTGGGCATGCTTTATGAGTATGGTAATCCACCTTGGGCCTCAATGTACAGACTTTCACTGGCAGAAGAATTAATAAACACGAACATTCTCAGGGTCAAATTTACATTCTTGGCATGTAGGATATGCCAGCAAAGCTGTTTTTATTACCTGTAAACAGCTGCCATTGCCAAGGAGTGGTTGATATGCAGGATTGGTATATTTCAGCAATGTCGTTCCTTTAGAACCGTAGAACCATAGAACATTACAGCACAAAAAAAGGCCCCTTCAGCCCTTCCAATCTCTTCTGAACCATTTTTTTGCCTAGTTCCACTGACCTGCACCCAGTCCATATCTCTCCCATCCATGTAACTGTCCAAATACTTCTTAAATATTTAATTGAGCCCACATTCACTACCTCAGCTAGCAGCTCGTTCCACACTCCCACCACTCTCTAGGTGAAGAAGTTCCCCCTCATATTCCCCCTAAACTTTTCCCCTTTCATTCTTAATCCATGTCCTCTGGTTTGTATCTCACCTACCCTCAGTGGGGAAAAAAAGCTATCTAAATTAACTCTGCCTATCCCTCTCATAATTTTAAATACTTTTATCAAATCTCTCCTCATTCTTCTATGCTCCAAGGAATAAAGACCTAACCTATTTAACATTTCCCCGTAATTCAGTTCTTGAAGTCCGGGTAACATCTGAGTAAATCTTCTCTGCACTCTTTCTATCTTATTAATATCTTTCTTGTAGTTAGGTGACCAAAACTGCACACAACACTTCAAATATGGCCTCACCAATGTCTTCTTCTTTCCTTTTCAATCTTTTTATTAAACATATTATATTAAACAATACATGAGGAGAATAAAATGCAGAATCAAATTAGTAAAAACAAAAACATCAATATATTGCAATATTTAATACAATGTGTAACATTATAACATAATGAACAATATTGTCCCTTTCTCCTCAATTTGGAATATTCAAAGAAGAGAAAAAATATTGTTAAAACCCCATCTAACCTACTAAAACAAACAAAAATAAAAAAAGACTGGGCAGCCTAAACTGAGAGTTCATTACAACAGATCAATACAAATTATTTATCTGGTCCTTGACAATAAAAAAACAGAAATCCAAAACAGTCGGAAGGTGAAGTCAAAACACAAATGAACTCATATGAAAATGTTTTATAAAAGGACACCAAGTCTCTTCAAACTTAATGGAGGTATCAACAGTGCAGATTCTATTTTTTTTCTAAACTTAAACATGACTTAACTTGAGAGAGCCATTGCGTCAAAGTAGGTGAATTAGAATCTTTCAATTTAAATAGAATGGCTCTTCTGACCATCAGTGTAGTAAAGGCTACAACCTGATGTGCAGAAGTGAGAACTCGACCCACTTCAGGAACTATAATTCCAAAAATATCAGTCAGTGGATCAGGTTGCAATCTAATGCCCATGTAATTGACAAAATCTTGAAAATCTGTCCCATACTTCTCCAATACAGAGCAAGACCAACACATATGTGTTTATGTGGCCACTTGTGGTTTACATCTATCATACATCAGACTAAGATTAGGAAAGATACTGACCAATTTATCTTTCGACATGTGAACCTGAAGTACCACTTTAAATTGAAACCATGCCTGTCGGGCACATAATGAAGAGGTACTAACTATCCCAAAAACCTTTTCCCAAAGTTCCTCTGGGAGAAGTAACGGAAGTTCCAATTCCCAAGCTCCTCTAATTTTATCATGAGATATCAATCGCAATTTTAATAAATTATTGTAATTATTACCTATTAAATCCTTGTGGGAAGGATTCAAATGAAAAAGAGGATCAACCAAATCAGGTTGATATGGTATAGGAAAGTTCGGTAATATCTTATTCAAAAAAAACTTCTAACTCGGAAATATCCAAAAATATGTGGCTTAGGTATATTATACTTGTTAGATATTGTATCAAAAGACATTAAACATCCATCTATAAATAGATCCAAAAAATGGACAATTCCTTTGGTTTTCCAAAAAAAAAGGCTTGATCCATTATAGACAATGAGAAAAAAAAGTTGAGATAAACTAAAATTTATCTAAGACGAGGACTAGAGGGCATAGTTTAAGAATACAGGGTAGGCCCTTTAGGACGGAGATGAGAAATCATTTTTTTACCCAGAGAAGTGTGAATCTGTGGAATGCTCTGCCACAGAGGGTGGTAGAGGCGGATTCGCTGACTATGTTCAAAAGAGAGTTAGATAAGACTCTTGTGGGTAACGGAGTTAAGGGTTATGGGGATAAGGCTGGAAAGGGGTACTGATGGTAATGATCAGCCATGATCTAAAATGGCGGTGCTGGCCCGATGGGCCAAATGGCCTACTCCAGCTCCTATTGTCTATTGTCTATTGTCTATTTATAAATCAAAAAATTTGCAAAATTGAAACCAAATTCATAATGTATGTTTAAGTATCGGGTTAAAGGTATATCTACTAATTTTAGAAATTGTAAAAGAAATTCAATTAAGAAAGGGGGAGATTCAAACTAGAGGACATGGTTTAAGATTGAAGGGGGAAAATTATAAGGGGAACATGAGGGGAAATTTCTTTACGCAGAGGGTGGTGGGGTTGTGGAATGAGCTTCCGGCAGACGTGGTCGAGGCGGGATCGTTGGTTACATTTAAGGAAAGACTGGATCGTTACATGGATAGGAGGGGACTAGAGGGGTATGGACCAGCTGCTGGTCAGTGGGACTAGGAGGGTGGGGATTTGTTACGGCATGGACTAGTAGGGCCGAACTGGCCTGTTCTGTGCTGTAAGTGGTTATATGGTTATATGGTTAAAGAGCAGCTCCCAATAAGGAAGCTAATGACCACCTCTGTACAGATTTCAATTCCAAATCTGACCAATGAGGGTGTTCTGGTTTGTCAGAATAATATACCCAGAAAATAATATATCAAATATTAACTCCCCAATAATAAAATCTAACATTTGGTAAAGCCATACCACCATCTTTCTTTAATTTCTGGAAATGAAATTTACTCAAACTAGCATTCCTATTATTCCATATTTAAGAAGAAATTTTACCGTCATAATTGTCAAAAAATGATTTAGGAATAAAAACTGGAACTGCTTGAAAGATAAACAAGAATTTGGGTAAAATTATAATTTTGATGTTATGGCCAATGGAGGCCATCTAGAAAGTGTGTGTTTCACATTGTCAATCAAAGGGAGAAAATTAAATCTGTATAAATCTTTAAATTTTTTTAGTGGCTTTAACCCCAATAAATGTAACTTGTTCTTTAACCACTCTAAAAGGTACACGCATATTCATGGAAATATTTCCTCCTCATAATTTTAAATACCTCTATCAAATCTTCCCTCATTCTTCTACACTCCAGGAATAAAGTCAGTTTCTGAAGTCTGAGCAACATCTGAGTAAATCTTCTCTGCACTCTTTCTATCTTATTGATATCTTTCCTGCAGTTAGGTGCCCAAAAATGCACAACATACTCCAAATTTGGCCTCACCAATATCTTATACAACTTTACCATAACATCACAACTCCTATATACAAAACTTTGATTTATGAAGGCCAATATGCCAAAAGTTCTCTTCACAACTCTATCCACCTGTGACACCACTTTCAGGGAATTATGTATCTGTATTCTCAGGTCCATCTGTTCTACTGCATTCCTCAGTGTCCTACCATTCACTATGTATGTCTTTTCTTGGTTTGCCCTTCCAAAATGTAACACTTCACACTTGTCTGCATTAAATTCTATCTGAAAATTTTCATCCCATTTTTCCAGCTGGTCAAGATCCCTCTGCAAGCTTTGAAAACCTTCTTCACTGTCCACAACGTCTCCAACCTACGCATCATCTGCAAACTTGCTGATCTAATTTACTACATTATAATCCAGATCAATGATATGGACAACAAACAACAATGGTCCCACCTCCGATCCTTGAGTCACAGGCCTCCAGTCTGAGAAGCAATCATTCACCACTACTCTCTGGCTTCTCCTGTTCAGCCATTGTCGAATCCAGTTCACAACTTCACCTGAGGCTCTGATAGGTCAGTCGTTGGAGCATTGATCTTGTAAAGTTCGTTCCTTACTGGGGCCTCGTTTCTATGAAATGTCAAAGTTAAAGAATTTAATGTATGTTACATTCTAAATGTAGTATTACATGACAATAATGGAACCTATACCTTTATGAATACCGATTGTCTGAACTTTCCTGATGAAACTCCCATATGGGACCTTGTCAAAGGCCTTACTAAAGTCCATGTAGACAACATCCACAGCCTTTCCTTCATCAACTTTCCTGGTAAATTCCTCAAAAACTCTATAAGTTTGGTTAAACATGGACCTACCTCGCACTAAGCCACGCTGACTATCCCCAATCAATTTCTGGCTATCCAAATAATTGTATATCTGATCTTGTAAAACACCTTCCAATAATTTACCTGCTACTGATGTCAAGCTACCAACCTATAATTTCCAGGGTTACATTTGGAGCCATTTTTAAATAACAGAACAATGTGAACTAACTTCCAATCCTCCGGCAACACCCCCATGGCTAAGGACATTTTAAGTATTTCTGTCAGAACCCCTGCAATTTCCACACTAGCCTCCCTCAAGGACCGAGGAAACATCTTGTCAGGTCCTGGGGATTTATCCACCCTTACTTGCTTTAAGACAGCAAGCACTTCCTCCTATTTAATCTCTATGGGTTCCAGGATCTCACTGCTTGTTTTCCTTACTTCCCATGGCTCTATTCCTGTTTCCTGAGTGAATATTGACATGCCATCAATAAGAGTTCAGATAAGTAAATGGAATAATACTTGGCTTTTATGAACAGACTCAATGCTTCCTTAGTCTGGCCAGTGGGACACTGAGCACCATCTGTTATACCAGCTAGGCAGACACTCTTTCACCTCCCCCCCGCCCAACCCCCCCAGAATTTAGCTAAATTCGAAAATACTGACTGGAACATAAAATGGCTGTGAAACTGTTTAAATTTTAGAAACATGCAGTAGCAAAGTGTGTTGGTCAAAAGCATAAATATATTTAGCACTAATTGTAAAAAAAAAATCAATAAAATGATAACATAGAGATAACATAAAGGTTAAGGGGTAGGTAGGACATGTTCATGCTGTGGTGATATTTCCTGGGCTGACACAGAATATTGCAACAACAGATTGTTGGATCGATCGATACAAGATACAATGAGAAAAGGGTTGTATGTGAGTAGCAGATGGGATACATTAGTAGTTTGAGGAAAGGAGTTAGTTAACTGCACACCGGGCGAGGCAAGGTCACGGAGGGAGACAGTATCTTCTCTTCCATCTGGATACATAATATAAGCAAAGCTTGGATTTGCGTTGAGTAGCTGCACTCTTTCCACGAGTGGATCAGATTTGCTGTGTCTAATTTTTTTTCTCAACAAAACCTGTCCCGGTTTAGATAGCCAGGCTGGCAAAGTTGATCCAGTTTTCAATTTTCTAGGAAAAGTAAAAATATGTTGGTGAGGGCTTTCATTAGTAGCTGTGGATAGTAATTGAGTGTAGCACTTCTGGCAATACGTCTTGTCAGTGGCTGGTGGGGTAACCTTTAGATTTCAGTGCAAGGGTGATAGTTTTCCAAATAGTTGCATTACCCCGCTCCTATCAGAGGCGGCAGATTCAACTTGGAAAGGCAAATCTTTGTCAATAGCAGACATGGAAACTTTGGCAATGTCTAATTTGATGCTCTCAAATGCATTGTGGGCTTCCTCTGACAAAGGTAAAACAGTAGTTTTAACAACTGTTTATGCCTTGTCTGCATAGTTAGGCACCCACTGTGCATAATAAGTGAAGAAGCCTCGACAGTGTTTGAGAGACTTCTGTGTGGTTGGGGGAGGCAGTTCCATGAGAAGTTTCATTCTTTCAGGGTTGGGGCTGGTTTCATCCCTTTTGTCAACATAGCCCAGTATAGCCAGGCACTTAGTGTGTTGCACGCACCTGTCTTCGTTAAAGGTTAAGTTTAGATCTTTGGCCATCTGAAGGAATTTATTCAAGTTACGATCGTGATTCTCTAGGGCTTTGCCACATATGGTGACATTGTCCAAATAGGGAAAGGTGGCCTATAAGTCGTGTGCATCCACCAACTTATCCATTTCTCTCTGGAAAACAGACACACTTTTGGTAACTTCAAATGGAACTCTTCTAAACTGATACAGCCTGCCATCTGCTTCAAACACCGTGTACTGACTTTCCTCTTTGATTATAGGTACTTGCATCAAATCCACGCTGCTGAAGATCCAACTGCACTGGGTAGGTCACGTCTCCAGAATGGAGGACCATCGCCTTCCCAAGATCATGTTATATGGCGAGCTCTCCACTGGCCACCGAGACAGAGGTGCACCAAAGAAGAGGTACAAGGACTGCCTAAAGAAAGCTCTTGGTGCCTGCCACATTGACCACCGCCAGTGGGCTGATATCGCCTCAAACCGTGCACCTTGGCGCCTCACAGTTCGGTGGGCAGCAACCTCCTTTGAAGAAGACCGCAGAGCCCACCTCAAAGGAGGAAAAACCCAACACCCAACCCCAACCAACCAATTTTCCCTTGCAACCGCTGCAACCGTGTCTGCCTGTCCCGCATCGGACTTGTCAGCCACAAACGAGCCTGCAGCTGACGTGGACATTACCCCTCCATAAATCTTCGTCTGCGAAGCCAAGCCAAAGAAGAAAAAAGAAGATAGGTACTTGATGGTAGGCTGACTTTAAATCTATTGTGGAGTATATTTCGTATTGGGCAATTTGATTCACCATGTCAGAGATGTGAGGTAGTATATATGCATCTGAGTAAATTTGTTCACAGTCTGGCTATAGTCTACAATCATCTGGTGTTTTGCCCCATTTTTGACACTCCAAGGGCTTGAGCTTGGTTCAATGATCTTTTCTCTGAGCAGTCAATTGATTTCGTTCTTAATAAATTCTCTATCCCCTTTACTATAGCGTCTACTTTTCATGGCTATAAATTTACAGTCTGGGTTAAATTGGCAAAAAGGTGTGGTGGTTTAATTTTGTTGATAGCCTATAGATTGTCTCCTGGGGTACAGTGATTGAAGGTAATGACCTGTTAAATGCCAGTACTATACTCTTCATTTGGCACTGGAAATCTAACCCCAACAACATCTGAGCACGTAAATCGGGCAATACACCAATTTAAAATCTTTGTACTCGGTTCCTTGCACATTTAATTTTACTCCACAGCAGTTTGCAATTTTTTTCTCAAGTCCATAAGATGCCATATAAACTCCAGCTCCAACTTTTCAACTCGGCTTGTCAGGGGCTGCAGCTGGATGCACTTCTCGCAGATGAAGTAATCAGGGATACTACTGGCTTCCCTGATGATCCACATTCTCCAAGAGAAGCTTTCCATTCCTAATATTTATAACTTGAGAAACAAATTATATGCTATCTAAAACCTGCTCTTACCTGTGCTTACCTGCTGAATCCTTTTTGTTTTTTCTTACTTTATCTTCTACTATCCCTCGCCTTTTACCTGTTCTCAGTAAAACCTGTTGAGCCAAAGCCTTGCCACTCTGACTCAGCCCACTCTGACGATGACCTCGATGACCTTCTTGCTCTTAGTTAAACAATTTTGTGATTTTAGACCATTAACAACGAATAAACTGTGATATATGTACAGATATAGATAACATTAGGAATGGAAACTAGAATTAAAGTTATTCCCATGCATTTTCATAATTGATGGCAAAGAATATAGGTTTAGAAAGTGCTGTTGAGAAAGTTTTGGTGAATTGCTGCTGTTTGTTTTGAGGAGTACACAGACTGAATTCATTGTGCAATGAGGATGAAGTAGCCAATGGATTTTAGGTCAATGGATGGGGCATTAATCAGAATCAGGATTTATTGTCTGAACATGTCACAAAATTTGTTGTTTGCTACACTTTCAGCATTATTAAGATTTAAGGTGGTACAGCTGAAGTTTTTCGTGTCTGGTATTCAGTCTTAAGTTTCCAGGGGTTATGTTTGTCCATCATTCAACATAGCCATCTTCATGGAATATAGAACAATGCGTCACTGGAACAGGATGTGTCCCAAACATCCTTCACCATGTTGAACTTAATTCCTATTTTCTAGTTATTAATATAATTTCCAGAATGCTTCCTCTTGCTGTGTTGACTTCAGTACCATTTGTCAAATATTGTTATGATGTCAAGGACAGTTAAGTCTCACTTTCCAACCATAAATCAGCTCTGTTGTAGCAAGGCTGTAATGACCTCTAATGGAGTGAATGGTCCTGGCAGAAACCAATGACATTTGTGAGCAGGCATTTGGTGAGTAATAAAGTATTAAAGATAAAGCATCTTCCTACATTATTGTTTATTTTTTATTGATTCACTACCTGCTCTTTGAGTTAACCTCCAGTTCAACTTCATTATCATCTGATTGTACATATATAACCTAATAAATCAGCATTTCTCCAGACTATGGTGCACAGCACATAATAATCACAAATATACAAAGAGATTTCATTTATAATATATACTGTGACCACAGAGGTAGACCAGTGAGGGGGCTTTGCGGTGGGCTGCTGGTGACTCAAGGCAAGGAAACCATGGAAGCTGCAGGCTGATGGAGACACGCTGGGCTGCAGACTGCTGGAGACTGGCTTGAATTGACCAGAGGGGTACCAGGTATCGGAACTGGGATGCAAGGAAGTGCTGAAGGTGCCAAAGGGTCCCTGGTCACGTCGGAGGTTCGAATCTGGAGTTCAGGTTGCCAATGGTTTGGAATGGAATCTGGGTGCCGGCGGAGGCTGCAGAGGCACTGGAGCCCATTCTACGGACATTTGGTGACTCTGGGCAGACACTCTTTTGTTCCCCTTTCTCTGACTGTAAGAAATGTAAGAGGCGCCTAGGCAATTTCTGCTGGTGGCGAATCTGTCTGCCTTGCAGCAGGCAAAAGGGAATTTCGTGTAATAGGAGATGGTTTTATCACTATGACAATAAATTGAATCTTGAATCTTGAGTCCAGGACCACGATTCATTGTCTCAGAATAAAAGGTAAGCTATTTACCAGCTATCGACTAGGATGAGGAGAAATCATTTAATGGTTGGATGTGAATATTTGGAATTCATAATCCCTAATGGTTCTAGAGACTCAGACATTATGTTAGTTCAAAGTAGAGGTGAATAGATTTGTGGCTATTGTGTGGATCATGGAATACAGGGATAATGCAGGAATACAATGTTGAGGTAGAAGTTTATCCATGATCTTGATGAATGACAGAATAGGCTCAAAGGGCCTTGCGTTCTTATGTTTTCCATATTTTTATGAAGAGGTAACTTTTCAAGGCTGTTAACCTTTAGATTCTGTTGCCTTTCTTTCCTTTTCTTTCCCAGGAGAGATCATGATATGTTAGCACATTTGGCTCCATACACACTTTTTGAATTTCCTCGGTCTGTTGGGTCTTAAATCAAAAAGGTTCCAACTCATCAACCAGCAGCTTTATTTAAACTTCTAATTTCTTGCCCGCCATGATATTTAGCAGAACTGTTCCAATACAGAATGTTGATCCAAGGTCATGAAAAATCAATTCCATCAACAGATAACAATGATTTTCCTCTATATATTCTTTACTTAATATCCCATCTACATAATGTGTAATTGAAATAAAGCACATGTTCTTCGTGCTGTGTGTTTTTTTGCTGATCCACAGAGAATGTGAGCCATGGTTATGGCACCAACTTTGAGTGGTGGGTTAGCTATGGCATTTTATTGGATTCCTGGAATTTGTGTGATGATTCTAGCATAAAGGTTCCTTGGAGGACTAACAATGTATCTCCTCCTGCAAAGGCAGGGATTTTGTAGGAAGACTACAAAGCTTCCATAAAGAATAGTAAAGAACTTCACTGTGTGGCATTACATAACATACTGAGGCAATGTTTATGAACAACCTAAGCCTTAATATGTTTTCTTTTCAATATTGGAATTCAAGTTTGAAACTGTTTACCCCTGATAATGGATGGAATAGTGCCCTGCCAACCTGCTGCGAAGTAAGCATTGCTACGCTTCTGTATTTTGTAGTTGATGGTTGATGATGTTTGCTGTTAAAGAATTTATCCCACAGGACCCAGCCATCTCTGCAGCAGAAATGTACCTTTTTCTAACATTTGTTCTGTCATGAACAATTTTCCTATTCCTCACATTCACTTTAAATATTCTAATGAACCAGCTTCCACCATTCATTGAGACAGAGGATTCTAAAGACTCACCGCACCCTGAATGAAGAAGTTTCTATGTATCACGGTCTAAATGGCTGGCCCCTTATGTCCCAATGTTTGAGACTCTATAAAATCTTCATCAATCCCATAACTGTGAACGAGCACTGAGTGAGTCACTGAGAGTAACTTCAGAATACTCATGTTTAACAGGAAATCCCAAATATCCTTTCAGATTTGGAAGCGAATAGCATTTGAAACCTCAAAATCTGACCTTTCAATTTTACTCCTCATTTTTGATGAAGAGCCAATGACCTGAACTGTTAACTTTTTTTCTTTCTCCACAGGTATTGGGTTGACCTGCACAGAATCCCACATTTCCTTTCGGCCCGTTGAGTCTTGAGTTTTGAATGGTTGGATGGCACAGTTGGCGTATCGGTTAGCACAACACCTTTACAATGCCACTGATCGGGACCAGGGTTAGAATCCCAAATGTCTGTAAGGAGTTTGTACGTTCTTCCCATGTCTGTGTGGGTTTTCCCTGGGGGCTCCAATTTCCACCCACCATTCAAAATGTACTGGAAGTGTAGGTTAATTGGGTGTAAATTGGGTGGCACTGACTTGTGGGCTGAAAATGGCCTGTTACAGTGCTGTATGTCTAAATTTTAATTTAATTTAATTTAAATCTTTGCCAACCTTTTCCATTATTACTTCAGATTTCTGTCATTTGCCCTTTAACATTACAAAGTCTTGGCATGTCCATGGTTAAAGAACTGCCCAGGCTTGTCTGTGAGGGGAGTATATTTTAAAGTTTTTAATTTAAATTTTAAAAATCTTATTTACAGCACGGTAGAAGTAAATTCCGGTCATTTAAACCCATGCTGCACAATTACAGCCAAATTAACCTATGTTTTGAATGGTGGGAGGAAACCAGAGCACCCGGGGAAAACCCACGCAGACATGGGGAGAACATATAAATTTCTTACAGACAGCACCAGATTCGAACCCTAATCACTGAGGCTGTGATAACACCCTGCTAGCCGGTACACCTACCATGCTGCCCATCAGGCCATTTTCATTCATTTCCCTTCAGGCACAAAACATCTGGAGATGCCTCAATGGATTGTGGCCCCTCAGATCAGAGGAGGGTGAGCTGGAAGACCAGGGAAGTTTCCAGGCATTCCTATTTCCAATCAGTATTTGGCAAGATTGAAAATTTCCCATGTGGGAGAGATTAGGACAGTGGTTTGCAAAATTTTTCTTTGCACTCACATACCACCTTAAGTAATCCCTGTGCCATAGGTGCTCTATGAATAGTAAGGGATTACTTAAAATGGTATGTGAGTGGAAAGAAAAAGTTTGAAAAACGCTGGTCGAGGACAAAAGGCCACAACTTCAGGTTTGAAGGGCATCCGCTTAGAATAAAGATGGTGAAGCATTTCTTTAGCCAGAGGAAGGTAAATCTGTGGAATTTGTTGCCACAGGCAATTGAGGAGCCCAAGTCATTGGGTGTATTTCAGGCTGAGATTGATAGGTTCATGATTAGCCAGGACATCAAAGGTTATGGGGAGAAGGCTGCACAGTGGGGCTGAATGGGAAAATAGAGCAGCTCATGATAAAATGGCAGGGCAGACTTGATGGGCTGTGAATAGCCAATTTCTGCTTCTTTGTCTTGATCAAATGCTGGTTTCCAATGGCAACATCTGGGCTTTTGCAGGGCAAGGGTTAGATTTTCCCCCTGCATTCCTCCGATTTAACTAAACACTTTAAATTGTGCTAAAAGTTTATAATTTTAATTAAAGATGGAAGAAAACTGCAACCAATATTCCCCAAAGCTCCAAGAAACATTGATGAATATTTGCAAGAAGATGAAATAATAATATTGAAATGCACCATTAGATATTTATGTGTGATGTATTTCGTGTCACAGTTGAACCTTAAGAGGTTGGACTGGGATTTTTTTGCTGAAATTAATAATATGAGCAAGTAAGCCTTTAAGGATATAATTTAACATTCCTGGTGTTTGAGAAGTTGTTTGCACATCAGTCGTATGCTGCTGGCACCTGTCCTTCAGTATGGGCTAAGTGAGCTTGCTCAAGCAATACAATCCAGTAGCAACTAGCTTATTGTTTGATTGCTAACGAGCTAGCATTGAAAAAAGGAAATCAGAAAGAAAAGCATATCACACCTTTCAGATTCCTTTCATAATAACGCCAAGTCATTCCCAATGAATGAGTACTTTATTAGCAATCATTAATACAATACACAAAACAAAAAAAAAAGCAGTCAATTTGATGACAATTAACGATTTGTTAACCTTGAAATGTATTTTGGAAATGTTGATAAAAGGATAAATCTTGGCAAGAACATTTGGTAAAACTCCCATGTTGTTCTTTGGGATGACGCCATGAGATATCTTCTAACCACCTTAGAGAGATCACAGTTTAATTTCACATTAGGCAGTGAACAGACCTGATAAGCCCTACCAATTCAGAATTGACAGAGGACCTTGAGAGAGCTGAACTGATCAGTCTTTACTTGCTGGAGGACACAGTTCTAATATTAATAAACATTCCCTGTAAAGCTGTTGCAAACATAAATAGATTGGAAAAATGCGAATAAAGCTCAAGGGAAGGAGAGCGCAGGAGAGGTTATTGAAGTCTCCAGAATAAAGAAAGAGGCCAGAAAGTTGAAATTAAATTTAGACTTTTGCATAGTAACATGTCCTTCCAACCCATGAGCCCATGACCCATACACCAATTAACTTGCAAACCCCTGTATATTTTCGAGGGTGGGAAGAAACCATAGCACCCAGAGGAATCCACGCAGTCAGGGGGAGAAAGTATAAACTGCTTACAGACATCGCTGGTTTTGAACTCAGATCAATGGTGCTGTAATAGCTTCGTGCTAACGTTATGCTAACTGCGCTGCCATTTAGAAAGGGTAGTGAATACTGGACTAAGGGTGTTGTATTTATGAAATAAGATAAATGAGCTTAAAGAGCAGTTAAAATAGGCAGGTACAATGTTATGGGCATAACAGAGTCATGGCTGAAGGAGGATCACGGCTGGCAGCTAAACATCCAAGGATAATTAGCTGGATACTCAGCTGGTCAGGCAGCATCTGTGGAAAAAGAAAAGGAGTTAATGTTTCAATTCGGACAATCTTTGTCAGAAAGTAGTAAGAGAGGTAAAAAGGGTGATGTTAAGTTGTAGACAAGATGAGAGGAGAGTGGATAGGGCTATCCACAATAGAATGAGAGCAGCTCATATCATGTAATGAGGCAGTTAGTAATTCTACTTCTTTGTCTCTATTGTGCTTTGCTAATAGTGAGGGTGTGTGACATGCCAAGAAAATTAACAGAGTGAAAAATGGAACTAAAGTCACAGATAGGTGGCGTATAGCGTAACTGTTTGGGTTAGATGCAGACAGAAAAAGGAGTTTGGAAAATTCGATATGACTTGCAATGTTCTAGGATGGAAGGTAAGCTGTTGTTCCTCAAGTTTGCATGGGGCCCCAATGCAACAATGCAAACTGGAGCTCAGGGTGGCTCTGGGAGTTTGTAGGCAGGATCTTTGAAAAATGATCACTCAATCTGCATTTGGTTTCTCCAAAATAAAGAAGACTTCATTCTGAACACTGAATGCAGTACATTCGCTTGGTTGGTGGAAAGGGAAGCGAGAAAGCTTTGGAAAAAGTGCTGTACGATCGGGAATTGTTGGGAAGGTCAGAAGAGCAAATCAGATAAACACTGGAAGAGGAGCGAAATATGTTGAAGTTGCTGGAGATCAAGGAAGGTGATCAGTTGAAAAAGGAGGTTGATGGGGTGGAAGGTGAGGAAACTCTGTCCTTGGGGGTAAATTGGGCATATTTTGTGTGCATTTATTCCATTCTGTGCTTCAACTCGCCTTCCCATTCTCACATTGATTTGTTTGTCCTGCCTCATCTCTACTGCCAAAGTAAGGCTCAACATGCACTCGAAGAACATCTTATATTCTGCCTGGGTAGTCAATAGCAAAACGATATTAACATAACATTTTCTAACTTCGGATATCAAGTCCCCTCTCACCTCTTCAGTACCACTTCTACTCTTTAGTCTTTACACTTCTCTCCTTTCCCACCCACCCACCTCCACCAAGCCCCTCTCATCCCTCTCCTGTTTGGTTCCATCCCCTTCAAACCCCCTCCATCTGGATCTTTTGGACTTCGCTCTCCCCCCCCCACCCCCCCGCACATACACACAGAAACACACACATAGAAATACACACACACACACACACACCTTCCTTTCGCTTCCACCTGATCTCTCTTTATTCCACTCTCTTGACCACAATTTGGTATTTAACAACATCATCCCCTCAAAACTGATCAGCAAACTTCAAGACCTGGGAGTTAACACCCCACTGTGTAATTGGATCATGGATTTCCTCACCTACAGACCACAATCAGTGAGGATTGGAAAGAACATCTCCTCCAATATCTCCATCAGTAACGGAGCACCTCAGGCTGCAAGATTATCCCTCTGCTCTACTCGCTTTACACCCATGACTGTGTGGTTTGGTACCACAACAACAACACCAAATCCAAATTTGCTGACAATACCACAGTAGTAGGCTGTATAACAAATGGGCGATGAATCAGGTCATAGGAGGAAAACTGCAAACTTAGCTGAATGATGTATGAACAAAAACCTTGCACTCAATTACACCAAACCAAAGAGCTGATTGTGGACTTTAGGAAGGGAAAACAGAAATGTACAATCCAGTGGTCATTGGGCAATCAGAAATGGAGAGGGTGAGCAAATTTAAATTCCTAGGAGTCACTATCACTAATGTCATCTTGAAGAAAGCATATCAGTGCCTCTACTTCCTCAGGAGTTTGCAGAGGTTTGGAATAATATTGAAAACTTTGGCACACTTTCACAGATGTGTAGTGGAAAGTGTGCTGACCAGCTGCACCATGGTCTGGTATGGAGGCACCAATACTTCTGAGTGGAAAGCTGTGTAAAAGGTAATGACATAGCCCAGTGCACCACAGGCAAAACTCCCCCCCAGCATTGAGAAAATCTACATGGAACACTGCTGTGGGAAAGCAGCAGAAATCATGAAAGATCCACACCACTCTGGACATTGCAGCCATCATGAAATAGATATAGGTACCACCAGGTTCAGGAACAGTTGTTACCACCCAACATCAGACTCCTAAACAACAGATTCAATCAAAAACTCATTTAAGATCTCTTACTTTGCACATTATTTATTATTGAATATTTATATTTTTTCTATATTGTACAGTCAGTTTGTTTACATTCCTTTATTTACACTTCTCTCTTTTGTATATGTATCTTTTTTTTGAGTACAGTTTTTTGCACTACCAATCAGTAGAAATTCTACCTGGCTCACAAAAAATAGAATTTCAGGGTTACGTGTGATGTCATGTATGTGCTCTGACAATAAAGTTGAACATTGAACCAGTGCTTGAGTTTCCATGTTCCAGAGGTCTGACTGCTGTGAATAGCTTATACGATGATATTTAGATGATAAAACATAATAAGAAAAGCAATAAGCCATAAGGCCCCTTGAGCATTTTTCACTATCCAACAGGATATTCACATTTTGTTGATGTCATATTCGTGCATTCGCAGTGGCCAATTAAATGCAGTTTTGAATAGATTCAGTATTGTCATCTGTGGTAGAGAATGCTAACGTTTCATTACTTTACTAATGAAGAAATGTCTCCAAATTTTCATCCAAAATGAGGAAATCAAGACTGAGACATGATGCCTTCATTCTGGCATAAAGTCATCCTATTTACATATAATTGGTACTGTCAGCAGAATGCAAGTATTCAAGGTAGTTAGTTGTTAAATGTTGCTTCCCATTTTTAAAGTCAAGCCTTTGCTATCTTTTAAATAAACAATTCTCATGAAGAAGAGTGTGGTGAATCATGTTAAATGTTGCAAACAAACTACAAAAGGTTCTGCTATAAAGGGCATTCCTGAAGAGAGCAAAAGAATCATGGTCAAACTAGTGTTTCATTTTTTTAGAAATTTCTTTGGCGATACAAATGTGTACCAAGAATCAGCGGTGGTGTAATGATCCACCGATTTCACATTGAAGGTTGACACAAAGTAAGAGATGAACAGGGATTTTGATAAAGTTTGCATTATGGCTCATGCAATCTCTGTAGTTCCTCTGAAACTCTGTGTATTTACCTTTGTAATAGCGCAGAGGTTTGGTCTCTCAGGTGAAAATTAACAACCGGTAGATCACCACTCTTGGAAACACTGCTCTCTGCCTTTGGAGTCCTTGTGCAATGCAAACATCAACAGATTTACCATCACCTGCACTGGGAAATGTGTCTATTGAACCAGGATAATTTGGTACAAGTTCAACATTTCAGCTTCCAGTTGAAATCAATGCATCTTGCCAAACTTGTAGTAGGTTAAAATTCAGTTGATCAAAATATACTTGATTAGCTTTAATTCTTTCCTGGTTCTTGGCTTCTTTAAAAAATGCTGTGATTATTTTCATAGCATTTTAAAATTTTGAATAGCTACTGAATGATTTTGAATGTCAGAGACATTCAGAAGCATTCAATCTTTTTAATGACTTTAACAGCTCGTAAGGCTGGACTTTAATTATCTGCCAAAGCAATTCTGGCAGCAGAGCTTGACAGCTTTAATTGGCAAGATGCCAACATTGCACTAGGCTTCCACAATTATCAATGAGCCAACTTCCTGTAGAATTCTGAGCCTCGGGTAAGAGCAGGCCTTTCAGAACAGGAAATGGTGAGAGATCCGGACTATTAAATTGCAAGCACTCTGGGCTCAAAGTGCTTATAAATCTATGTTACTCAACCTTTTTTGGTGCCAGGATCTGAATCCTTACCATTTTAATCTGCCAACAACCATTATAAAGGTCATAGCCATTCTTGATGAGATTTTGCTGCTAAACCTGTATATAGAGACTTGAATTTTAATGAAATGCATTCGGGTGTAATTAAGACGAATAATCTGAAATTAACTCTTTTTATTCTAGATTTTTTTCCTGGAATTTGCAGTCATCGGCACATAATTTTAACAAAAATATGAATATATAAAATGATCAGGTCTTACACCATTATTCATTTATGGACATTTCAGATACTTTAGTTCAAAGAATGCTTCAGTCACTATATTCCAATGAGATTCTGTGTCTGCCACATCAACTACTTTAGGGTCTTTGTCCCCACATTCTCAGCTGTGGCTCTGATTACACATTTAAATTTAAAACATACAGCATGGTAACAGGCCCTTCCAGCCCATGAGCTTTTGCCACTCAAATGCACCAATTAACCTACAAACCCATACAGTTTTGGAAGGTGGGAGGAAACCCATGCAGGCACAGGGAGAATGTACAAACTACTTATAGTCAGTGACAGATTCGAGCCTGGGTTGCTGGTGCTATAACAGCATTGTGCTAACCATTTCGCTAATAGTACCATTGATTTACATTGGTCTATATTCCCACCAAGCTCTTGTCTCTTGAACTTGGCTGTGCACACACTCCTCGTTCCTGATCCTAACTCCAGTCCTACATCTAATGATATTCCCAGCCCTAGTTCAGAGAGCTGACATCACATGTTCCCACACCCTGGCTCTGGTCACGCACCTATTAATATTTCTGAATGCCAACTCCAGCTGCACATCTTCCACACCTTCTCTGGCTCTGGATGAACACCTAGCATTTTTTCCCAGCTTTGGCTCCGGTCACATATCAGACTCATCTTCCCATCATCTAACTCGGTCCATATATTCAACCTCAGCTTCGGCACCACATCTATTCATATTCCCAATTCCTGAATTTGGAGTTCAGTAGTACTGAAGTTAGTTCTAATGGGTGCAATAATGCTTGGCTGGATTGTTGTGGCAAAGAAACATCATGTTATAGAGGATTATCAGGCAACTGTGTGGCAATATATTGTGCAAGCAGATGTGCAACAACACATGCCCACAAATTTGGCAGAACTAAAGTAGGTTCAAAGCTATCTGTTTGCTTCAGGCCATAATTATTTATTAACATACACATTGAGATCCGGAAACCTGATTCCTGTTTGAAGTTCAAAATGGAGAGAATGAACACAAGATATTCCCTGAGCAGCTCCAAATGCAGTGGAGCCAAAGAATCACAGACAGGATAAGGTTGAAATTATTCAATGGTAGTGTGATTGATTATGCTATGTTTTAAAGGAGATAAATTGTGGGTTCTATTTAATGTAGGTCACAAACAAATACAAACACTTCAAAACAGATCTCATTTAAAATGCAAGAGCTTGGCTCAAGCCAGACAGTCCAGGCTCTGAGTGCTTTTGCAAAAACTTTGAAGAATGTCTATAAGGACTTCACAAGTAGGTGTTAATTGGACATCCAGTGGAGTAATGGATTATTGTTTTGGAAAGCAACTGATGAATGGACTCAGAAGATTAGGTCTGGTGCTGCAGTCTGTCTGAATGCAGTTAGCTGTTCTAAGAGGGTCATGTGGTTTTCTCTGTATGTGAGAGAGAGAGAGTTCAGTTCAGCAGCAGCAGCTGGGATTGGAACAGGACAAGTTGGCAAGCTTGTGGAAAAAACCCCATTTTGAAGACGGGTTGTGGGTTCTTATTTAAGCCTGGTCAAAACCCTTCTCCGTACAAGAGGAGTTGGCTGTAAAATATTTCACCTGAGTTAAGGGAAACAGAAAAGGAAACTCTGTGGCGACCTGAAAGAAAGAGGTTATCATCTGGAAAACCCTGATGGGACACATTTCTTCGGCAAGAAATTGAAGTGGCTGATCAGAAGGAGTCTGTTGTGTGTGTCCATCAAGCAAAATATCTCTCTCTGTAAACTATCAAGAACCTTCCTGAGCAGTAACCATTTACCTTTCAAGCAGCAAAGCCTGGTGAAATTCATAAATGTTAAATTCTGTGCACAGTATAAGAATTGCCTGATACCAGTGAACTTGGAGGAGTGAGAAGTGAGATCGGACTGTGAATCGAATAACTTTTCACGTGAGCTTAGAATTTAGAAGGGGGTTAAGTTAGGTTAAGTTAACAGTAATAAGTTAATGTTTGATCCTGTTTTTATGTTTAAAGAAAGTAAAAAGTAATTTTTGGATAAGTAACCATTTGTCTTGGTGAATTTCTATTGCTGCTGGGTTTTGGAGTCCTCTGGGCCTGTAACATTAGGGTTACACCTGCAGGAATTCTGTGGTAAACCACTGTTATGCTATGATTGGTGCTGCTGGCTGGACACGCCTCCTGAGACCGGTCCTATGCATATCCCTTACATGCTCCCCATTCCACTTTGCCTTGATCAGTCAATAAGGTTGATGGCTGTTCTAGTCTACAGTTAATAAAACCTGATATTTTCACAACTCCAGTCTTTTGTGATTATTGATGGTGCATCAATTTTATTAATTTAATTTTTCAAAAGAAGCATGGAACAGTACCTGATTGTTGACCATTGATCGTCGGATTCCCCGAATACATTCAAACTCTGGGTATGTTGTTTTGAAGACTACCTGGCAGCACCCGTGGACGTTATCATCACATATGCTAACCGACTGAGATTACTCTTCTCATGTGTTGGGCCTCAAGTATTCCTGATGATTAGCAATACCAACTTGTTCCCGATGGCTATGGAGATCCTGAAGGCCCAGTATCGTAAAAAGGTAAATGAGGTCTACGTCAGAAACCTCCTGGCCACCAAAAAAACAGCAACCTGGTGAGTCAAGAACCAAGTACCTGCAGACCCTATGGAACCTATGCAGAGCATGCAACTGTAAGGCCGATATGGCAGTCCAGAATGCTGAGGATCGCATCCGGGATGTTTATGTGGCTGGTATCCCCTCTGGGTACATAAGGCAGAGACTCCTAGAACAAACCTGATCTACAGAGGGCAGTTGAGCTGATAGAGATACTGGAGGTTGCCCTCAAAAATTTGGATGATAACTTATATAACCATATAACTATTTTCGGGGCAGAAACAGGCCATGTCGGCCTTTTGAGTCTGCGGCGGTTCATTAGAACAACTCCACTAGCTCAAACCTCCCACTCGCCACCAATAACCCTCCAAACCCCTCACCTCCTTGTACACATCCAATCTTCTCTTAAATCACAGAAGGGACCCTGACACAACTATCTAATTCGGAAGATCATTCCATTCTGCCACCACTCGTTGAGTGAAAAAGCCACCTCTAATATTTCTCCTAAAGTGTTGTCCCCTTACCCTTAACTCATGGTCTCTTGTTCCAACCTCCCCTGCCCTCAGGGGAAAGAGTCTGTTTATGTCTAGTCTATCTATTCCTTTCATAATTTTAAATACCTCTATCGTCCCCTCTCAGTCATCTAAGTTCCAATGAATAAAGTCCCAGTCTCTCTTAATCTCTCCCTGTAATCCAGTTGCTGTAAGACAGGCAACATCCTTGTAAACCTTCTCTGCATCCTCTCCACCTTATCTATATCCTTTCTATAATTTGGAGACCAGAACTGAGCACAGTACTCCATACCTGGCCTCACCAATGCCTTAAACAGCTGCAGCATCACCTCCCAGCTCCTATACTCTATACCATGATTTATGAAGGCCAGCATACCATATATCTTCTTAACCACCATGTCCATTTGGGAATCCAACTTCAGTGAACTCTGTACCATAACCCGCAGGTCCCTTTGCTTCTCTGCGTGCAGTGCCCTCCCCTTAACTTTATATGTCCTATTCTGGTTATTTTTAACCGAAATGCAACACCTCACAATTGTCTGCATTGAATTCCACCTGCCATCTTTCAGCCCACTCTTCCAAACAAACCAAATCCTTCTGAAATCCAAGAAAAATCTACCTCACTATCTACCACTCCCCCTATTTTCATTTCATCTGCATATTTGCTTACCCAGTTAACCACAACCTCCTCTAAATCATTAATATAAATGATAAACAACAAGCATCGATCTCTGAGGCACCCCGCTTGTCACAGGCTTCCAACCTGACATACAGTTGTCAAGCATGACTCTCTGCTGTTTATCTCCCAGCCACCTCTGAACCCATGTCACAATCTCTACTAATTCCTAGTGACTCAACCTTCCTTATTAACCTTCCATGCAGAACCTTGTCAAAAGCCTTACTAAAATCCAAATGGACCTATTCTATCCTTAACCCTCCTTTTACTGTTCACATATCTGTAAAAACCCTTAGGATTCACCTTCGCCTTATTAGCTATGGACACCTCATACCTTCTTTTTGCCTTTCTAATTTCCCTCTTAAAGTTCTTCCTGCAATCTAAGTAAAGACCATACATCTCCTCAATCCCTTGTTTTTTATATTTGGTATAGTCATCCCTCTTGTCCCGAACCAACTTCTTAATTTCACCAGAAAACCACGGCTCCCTCGAACCTTTAGTCTTCCCCTTCGGCCTGACTGTAACATAAAGATCCTGTACTCTCAAAATCCCACCCCTAAATGCCCCCCAAATTTCCTCTACATCCTTACCGGCAAAAAGATCAGCCCACACAACTCTCTGCAAATCCCTTCTCATTTCTCCAAATCTGGCCTATCCCCACTTGAAGACCTTCAACCTTGGACCCAACCTATCCCTTTCCATCATTAAGCTAAAGCTAATGGACCACTTGGTTGCCACGGGCGCCACTGGGATGGGGGAATCATCCCATGCCATTAGTGACTGGTCACCCACACCATCGCTCTCCTCTAGTGACCTGACCTCGGCTGCCATTGCAGATGATCTCCTCAGTTGCTACTTCTGTGGGTGGGGTAAACATCTGAGGAAATGCTGCCCTGCCAATGGAGGTGGTGTGCGCTAGGTGCAGAAAAAAGGAACATTTATGCCAAGGTTTGCCAGTCCAAATTGTTTGTGAAACCTAGCAGTACTGCATGCAGATAAGTCGCCACTCTGGACTGCACAATCAGTGCCATCTCCTCTACAAACCAGAGTCATAGGGGCTGTCATTTTGGACTGCACAGCAAACACCATTTTCTCAGGCAAACCATACCATGAGTGAACAGTGAGGGTAGTTATCTTTGGGTTGAGGGTGGCTGTATTGGGATCATGAGCACCAATTGGACTCAGATAGTGAATCTATACTTGCCTCCATCACCCTGAACAATGAGGCACGACACAAACTCACCAGGTCCATGATGGACATCCAGGTAAATGGGTGCACTACTAACTTCTTATTTGATAGTGGGAGCACAGAAAATTTTATCCACCTTGATACCGCTAAGTGCCTATCCCTTAAGGTATGGCCCACCAAACACAAGATATCACTCGCGTCCAAATCACATACGGTATCTATCCATGGGTCTTGCGTAGTGACCCTGATCATTGTAGGCATAGTTTACAAACATTTCAACTTCTCATCATTGCCACATCTCTGTGCCCCCTTGCTGCTGGGGCTGGACTTCTAGTGCCAACTTCAGAAAGGGACATTGAAATTCGATGGGGCCCATCTTCCCCCCTCCCCTCACCATTTGCAACAAACAATTCACAGACTGCCTTCCACGTTTGACCAGTAGCCTCTCGACCCTCAAGGTTGACCCCCCCCTATCTCTTCCCCGACTGCAAGCCAGTGGCCACCAGGAGTAGACGGTACTGTGTAGCAGAAAAGGCATTCATTTAGTTGAAGGTTCAGTGCTTGTTTGTTGAGGGTAGCATCGAGGCCAGCAATAGTTCTTGCAGGGCCCAGGTGGTTGTGGTAAAGAATGGGGATAAGAATAGGATGGTCATAGTCTACAGCCTGACCATCAACTGGTACATGCAACTTGACGCATTCCCCATTCCCCACATATCCGATCTGGTCAACCAGATCGCACAATATTGGCATATCACCAGCTCCCATCCACCCAGAGGACTGCCAGTATATGGCATTCAAGGCCACCTCTACCACTTCCTCATGTCCCTTTCGGTATCACATACGGGTACTCCATTTTCCAGCAGAAGATGGACCACATGGTGGACCACTATAACCTGCAGGCCACCTTCCCATACCTAGATAATGTGACCATCTGAAGCCATGACCTGCAAGATCATAATTCAAATATCTGTAAATTTCTTGAGGTAGCAAAATTCCTGAATCTTAGTTATAGCAAGGAAATATGTGTTTCAAACAGCAGGACTATCCAACCTCAACCGCATGTTTGAGAACGGAATCATTGGCCCTGACCCCAACTCCATCCATCTGTTGCTGGATCTACCTCTTCCACATACCCTCAAAGCACTGAAGCGATGCCTCGGGTTCTCATATTATGTTCAATGGGTCCCCAACTCTGCGGACAAAATTCGCCCATTGGTCAAAGCCACCACATTTCCCCCTCCTGGCAGAGGCCAAAGCTGCATTTGACTGTATCAAATATGACATTGCCAAGGCAACCATGCATGCCATCGATGAGTCCACTCCATTCCAATTGGAGAGCAATGCATCCGATTATGCCTTGACTACCACACTTAATCAAGAAGGCAGACCTGTCGCCTTCTTCTCATGCACCCTCTAGGGCCCTGAAATTCACCTCTCCTCCATTGAGAAGGAGACCCAGGCAGTATGCCACTGGAGGCACTACCTTGCTGGAAAATTATTCACTTCCTCATGGATCAGAGTGTGGTCACGTTCATGTTTAATAATAAGAAAAGGAGCAAAATCAAGAACGATAAGATCCTCAGGTGGAGAATCAAACTGTTCACTTACAACTATGACATCTTCTACTGGCCTGTCAAACTTAACAAGCCCCCAGATGCTCTATCCCATGAGATCTGTGCCAGTGTTCCAAAGGACAGACTGCAGACTCTCCATAATAACCTCTGTCACCCCGGAGTGACTAGGCTTTTCCATTTTATCAAAGCTCAGAATCTACCATACTCCGTTGAGGACATCTGGACAATGACTAAAAGCTGCCGGATCTGCATCAAACGCAATCTACAATTACACCGAATGGGCAAGGTGCACCTGATTAAAGCTACCCGCCCCTTCAAGTGCCTAAGCAATGATTTCAAGGGGCACCTCCCCTCCTACAACTGGAATGTCTACTTCCTTACAATCATCGACAAATACTCACATTTCCCTTTCACCATCCCATGCCCAGATGTGACCACAGCCACAGTTATCAAGGCCCTCTGCAATATCTTCACATTCTTTTGGTAAGCCGGCTTCTTCACAGCAACCGTAGGACCTCATTCATGTGTGATGAGCTGTGAGAATACCTGCTGGCCAGAGGCATCACCACAGCAGGACCACCAGCTACAATCCTAGAGGAAATGGGAAAGTAGAAAGGGAGAATGCCATGGTCTGGAAAATCATCCTCCTGGCATTGAGTCACGGAGCCTCCCCATCTCCCAATGGCAAGAAGACCTCCCAGGTACACTCCACTCTGTCCGGTCACTTTTTTGTAGAGCCACGAACAACACACCTCATGAACCAACATTTGCTTTCCTGAGGAAGTTTGTGTCAGGGACTACGCTGCCTACCTGGCTTACCTCCCCAGGACTGGTCCTGCTTTGGAAACATGCCAGGCAATCTAAGACTGATCCACTAGCCAAGAGGGTCTGCCTCCTCTACACTAACCCCCAGTATGCCTACATTGCCTTCCCTGATGGGCATGAGGGCACAGTCTGGATTCGGGATCTGGCACCATCGAGCACCTTCCTGACCACCACTGACCACCAACAGACACTTCCCCCTATTGCTACATTAGGGGTCCCCTGCAGCTGTCCACCCCTGGCCACTGTTGTCATCAATGATTCACCAGCATCACACTCCCTTACCCTTTCACTTGTTTCCCCCCCGCCCCCATCAAACTGTAACCTATGATGACAGGTCAACCCCACTAGCTGCTCAGGATGCTATGGCAGCACCCCAACCATTACCTCATCATTTGCTGCAGCAGAGGAGACCTCCTAAAAGACGTAATCTGTAAAATGTATATATGTATATTTGTTTCATTTTTTTTTTCACCCCTTAAAAAGGAGGTGTGAATGTGGTAAACCACTGTTATCCTATGATTGGCTACTGCCAGCTGGAGATGCCTCCCGAGGCCGATCCTCCCTATAGCCCCTTGTACGCTCCCCATTCCACTCTGCCTCGATCAGTCAGTGAGGTTGATGGCTGTTCCAGTCTATAGTTAATAAAAGACTGATAGTTTCACAACTCCGGTCTTTTGTGATTATTGATGGTGCATCAAATGCCCTTCTAGTCTCCTCATAAATCATGGAGGCCACAGGTGCTGAGGCCTGAGGGGTGCTGCCATTTTTGTTTTAGGTCCTGGCTGTGTTCTTTGCGAGGATTAAGTTAGTGTAGCACTTTAACAGTGCAAGTAACCAAGGTTCAAATCTGGCACTGTCTGTATGTTGTTCCCCGTGACCGCATGGGTTTCTTATGGGTGCTCAGATTTCCTCCCATATTCCAAAGATACAAAAGATTAGAAGTTTAACTGGTCTGATGGGTGTATTTGGGTGATACGGCTCATGGGCCAGAAAGGCCTGTACTTAAAACTAGAATTTAATTTGTTCAGATTTCGCATACTTCAGCCCTGAATAGAGCTGTTATGACTAAACGAGCCAAAATTCAGGTTTTAAGAAAGAATATTGTGGGAGAGCAGTTTTATATCATCTACTGATGGGTGAAATTTCACTTGAATGGCAGCTTTTAGATTCTCTAATGTTCTGACAATTTTCAGGCAGTTCTCATTCCTTCGAGTCAATGTAAGATCATTGTCTAATTTTAAAAGCTCAAAGCAGCAAGTACCTTGTGCAATACCATTATCAAGATGAATACATGCAAGAAGTATTTCAAAGATTTGCTGATGTGCCAATATTTGAGCCAGTTTGCACAGTGAGAAACCTTTGTGAACTTTGTTTCTCAGCTCATATCCTGAAGAGAATAAATAGGAATACTATGTACGTTGTACTATATAAGAGATGTCCAGTGGGACAGCTTGCAAAACACACTTTTTTACTGCACCTTGTTACATGTGACAATAAACATGAACTTAAATATGAGTAGACTGTTTAAAGGCCTGTATTGTGTGTGATATTGCTGGTCAAAGGGCTTGTGCTGTGGTCAGCATTGTGGACTGAAGGGTCTGTCCTGTTTGCAGCGCTGTAAGCTGAAGGGCCTATGTTCTATTTGTCAAAAGGAAGGATGTGGATGATTGTGAATTGAGAGTGGTCTATTTTGATATCATAGGGTATGATAATAGAGTCATGGATACAGGCCCTTTGGCTCATCTCGTTCATGTCCATCCAGTAAAAGAAGAAGGAGGTGTTGTGTTTCTTGAGGAAAGTTAAAGTGGATAATTCCCCAGGGCCTGATGGAGGCAAGACACGAGAAGACAAGTTTTTTCAGGCCTCATTGTCCCTACAGCAAGAGAATAGTCAATTTTGTTGAAGGGTCCTGGCCCAAAACGTCAACCATTCTTGTTATCCCACTTACACTGCTCGACCCACTGAGTTCCTCTAGTGCAGTGGTTTTCAAACTTCCCCCCTAAACTCACATTCCACCTTAACCAATTCCTATGGCATAGGTGCTCTGTAAATTCCTATGCCATAGGTGCTTAAGGTGCTTAAGATGGGATGTGGGTGAAAAGAAAATGGTACGAAAACCACTGTTTTAATTCCACCTAATTGACTCGTTATGTTCGCGGTTTCCTAACTCCAAAGGAAATGGTAATGACAATTCTTCTCAAGCAAAATATTTCAGTAACAACTGGGTCTAGAGCAGTGATTCTCAACCTTCCCTTCCCAACCACATACCACCTTAAGCGATCCCTTAATCACAGAGCATCTACAGCATAGGGAATCCTTAAAGTGGAATGTGAGTTTAGGGGGGACAGTTTGAAAACCACTGCCCTAGCAGATTGTTAGTTGGCTCCTGATTCCAGCATCTGTAGGTCTCCCATGTGCCTCTACTTGGGTCCTGCCACAATTTTCTGGGCTAGGGAATTAGGGGATATGGGGAGAAGGCAGGTAGGTGGAGTTAGATCAGCCATGATCGTATTGAATGGCGGAGCAGGCTCGATAGGCCATTTTTGGCCTACTCCTGTTCCTACTTCCTATGTTCCTATGTTCCTATTGATGTACGGCATCTGATATTTCACAATGCTCCCTCTGCCAGAGTAGATAACCACTTTGCACAGCATCTTCATACAGTTTACAAAGGTGATCCTGAGCTACAATTTAATGAGTTAACCTACTCTCACTCTGACCCCTCTGTTTTTAAAATTTTTTAAACTATGTTAATGTCACCAAAATTAAACTTGAAGAACATCATCTTATTTTCTGACTATGTAACAAATCTTAGGGCTCAAGGTCATCAACATGTAATGTTCACTCTGTTCTTCTCTCGTCCTTGATGTTGTTTAGCTTCCTAAACATTTTGACACTCTCTTTTATTTCAGATTTCTAACAACTGCTGTGTTTGTACCTCACAGTTTCAGCATTATATTTGGTTCATTTTGCTTTCTTTTCTCAACACTGCTTTCAATTTACATCTCTTTCAGACAACTGCAAATAACAATCCTTAATCCTTCATTACTTTCCCACAGTTGCCTTTTTTGTAGTCATTCTGAATCCTTAGGGCACCACCCTATCATGGATATTCCTTTTGTCCTCTCCACTCCTCCCACTCTGCAAATTAAAACATGTCTAAATTCCAGCTTTTTTTCTAATTCTAATGAAATACCATCAACCCAAAATATTATCTTTTCTTTTCACTCAAGGCCAGTTTTAAGTTGCATAACACTTCTGGCATTTTCTATCTGTATTTAGATTTTTAATTGAATTTTTTTTATTGTCACATAGATAAGGAAAAGAACACAAATCCTAAGACCATAATACAGGAGCACACAGCACACAGGCAGCTCGCAAAAAGTCGGCGCGCTCTGGCGCTATTTTGAATTCCCTAAAAAAAAGATTTAATTTTCACATTATCTTTGACATAACAGGCATATCAAATTTAAAATTTAAACCAAAAGGGTGATACGGTGGGCATAGAGCAGCACGGTCCGCACAGTGGTTAGTGCATCGCATTTGCAGCACCAGTGATTGGGACCAGACCAGGGTTTGAGACCTGTACTGTCTGTAAGGAGTTTGTACATTCTTCCCATGTCTGCACGGGTTTTCTTCAGGGGCTCTGGTTTCCTCCCACTGCTCAAAGCATACTGGAGGTGTAGGTTAATGGGGTGTAAATTGGGCGGCACGAACTCATGGGCCAAACTGGCCTGTAACTGTGCTGTATGTCTAAATTTAACAAAACAATTAAATTTAATGGTTACTTTCCAATGGGAATGTGGCATGACTTCAGTCGTTGTCCTGCAGCTCTAGTCTGGTCCCCTCTCTCCCTGTTCGCACTGCCTCCACTAATAAAGCTTCTCCTCTTGCTCTCTGCAGCCCCCACCGCCAGTCCCACAGTACACTTGGCTTGGTCCATTGGATGGATTCTATTTTCCACAATTCCCACACCTGCATTTTTTTGTGCTTTTTGATAAAATAGCTTCAAAGTATGAATATATCTCCTTGAAAAGTAGTGTCGTTTATCTCCTGATATTGAAGGGTAAGACTCAGCGATAAATCAAGATGGAGTAGGATTATAATAGATGTGACTTCTTTTAATGCTTTGGATTCCTCATATGTAAATACATGCATTTTTCAGTGGATCTGAAAAAATGCAGCTATGAGTATTTTAAAAATCATAGCTGCCCAACAGCTATGGCCAGCCCTAAGGTACTCATACCATTTTCATACCATTTTCTTTTCACCCACATACCACCTTAAGCACCTATGGCATAGGAATTTACAGAGGTCAATGAAAGGCACATTTCCTTTTGTGTGCAGGGCAGATGAGGTTAAAGGGATCTGCATGACTGAGCTCTGGTGGAAATATGCATAAATTATACAAATCAAATAATTACTTCAAAAGCAATTGGTGGAATCTGGCTTTCTATTGTGCAAAATTATCAGCATTTCTGAAGTGTTAAAAATAAAAAATAGATGTTAGAAAGATTCAGCAGATCAGGTTGTTTTCACAGAAATGGAGAGAAATGGAATTAACTCAAGGAAGCTCTAGCAGTGCAGGTGAAAAGTACAAGAGAGAAAGTAAATATTTTGAGGTGCCAGTACAGGTTCGAGGTTGGCATTGCCAAGTGCAAGTATTTTCTGCATGGTTTTCTTACTGGACAAGGAAAATGATTAAAAGAAAGACAAGGAGCAGAATCAAGAGTAGATTGGTTGGCCTTTTGGACCTTCTTCACCACTCATTATAATCATGGCTGATCCATCCTTGGCCTTGACACTGCTCCCTCACACTCCCCCCAAGCTCTTTGACTCCTTTGTAGTTTAAATCCCTGTCAATTCTTGCTTTGATACACTCAATGGCCCAGAATACACAATTTTCTGGGCTAGGGAATTCCAAGATTCAAGATTTAAAAACTCAACTGCATTTGATAAAGGTGATGCCTTATTCTGGAACAATGCTGGATAGACCCACAATTGGAAACAGCATCCTGCTATCAACCCCTCTCAGAATGTTATATATTTCAATAGGATCATCTTCTGTTTTGCTGAACCTTTCTTCATCCATTAGTTCCTTCATCCCAGGGAGAAATCCAATGAACCTTATCTGCATTGCCTCTAAAGCAAACATGCAGAAACCAAAACTGTGTGCTGTGCTCCCAGTGTGGTCTCACCAGTGTGCTGTAAGGCTGCATGAAAACAGCTTCTGTGTCATGCTCCTTTTATTAAATTCATTCATGTTCCTAATTACTTATTGAATTTCCAATTTAAGTTTCATGCACGAGGATCCAGATCACTTGGCACCAGAGTGTTTTATATTTTTAGTCTGTCCTTGTTCTGAAGTGAATGGCCTAATAATCCTTTGGCCAACTTCTTTCCCATTCATAATCTATCTATTCCCTCTGGAAATTCTTTGTATCATCGTTCAAAACTTGGTCACCCATTTATTTTTGGATCATCAGGATATCTGGCGAAAGTGCATTGCTCCTTCTTCCAAGTTGTTATAATAGATGATAAATAATTAAAGGCCCTGTTATTAACTCCGGTGACACTCCCCTCGTTACTGATTGCCAATCTGAAAATGACCAGTTTATCCATGAGCTCCATTTAATATTGGAGCTCCTCCTTTGCTAACTTTTGTTTCACTGGATACCAGAAGCCCAACAGCGACAATGCCAGCAAGAAAGATGTTACTGAAATGCATTGTCTCTCTTTGCTCTAAGTTTCTCCACTTGAATCTGAATATTCAATAGATAAACATAATTGTGGTAGCAGATAATTAGTTAAGTAGCAAAACAGCTCATGGTTGCAATTTTACTCCTATTCCTCCAAAAAAGCACTGCGGAGAAAGAGGAAAGGCTAGGACAATGGGTGCCAATGAAGTAATGAGGCCTTTGCACGTCATTAATCCTTGCTGTACCTTTGACCTGTGAATGTTTGATGCTGAAACGAGGTGCAATATGTTCTGTTTTCCCAGCACCAAACACCAACACCCCTGGTAACCTCGGCAAGAAAAATTGCCACAGGTTCATTATAAGTTTTCACTTGCTGCGCAGTTCTTTGGCTTGGCTTCACGGACAAAGATTTATGGAGGGGGTAAATGTCCACGTCAGCTGCAGGCTCGTTTGTGGCTGACAAGTCCGATGCGGGACAGGCAGACATGGTTGCAGCGGTTGCAGGGGAAAATTGGTTGGTTGGGGTTGGGTGTTGGGTTTTTCCTCCTTTGCCTTTTGTCAGTGAGGAGGGCTCTGCGGTCTTCTTCAAAGGAGGTTGCTGCCCGCCGAACTGTGAGGCGCCAAGATGCACGGTTTGAGGCAATATCAGCCCACTGATGGTGGTCAATGTGGCAGGCACCAAGAGATTTCTTTAGGCAGTCCTTGTACCTTTTCTTTGGTGCACATCTGTCACGGTGACCAGTGGAGAGCTCGCCATATAACACAATCTTGGGAAGGCGATGGTCCTCCATTCTGGAGACGTGACCCACCCAGCGCAGCTGGATCTTCAGCAGCTTGGACTCGATGCTGTTGACCTCTGACATCTCGAGTACTTCGACGTTAGGGATGAAAGCGCTCCAATGAATGTTGAGGATGGAGCGGAGACAACGCTGGTGGAAGCGTTCTAGGAGCCGTAGGTGATGCCGGTAGAGGACCCATGATTTGGAGCCGAACAGGAGTGTGGGTATGACAATGGCTCTGTATACGCTTATATTTGTGAGGTTTTTCAGTTGGTTGTTTTTCCAGACTCTTTTGTGTAGTCTTCTAAAGGCGCTATTTGCCTTGGCGAGTCTGTTGTCTATCTCGTTGTCGATCCTTTCATCTGATGAAATGGTGCAGCCGAGATAGGTAAACTGGTTGACCGTTTTGAGTTTTGTGTGCCCGATGGAGATGTTGGGGGGCTGGTAGTCATGGTGGGGAGCTGGCTGATGGAGGACCTCAGTTTTCTTCAGGCTGACTTCCAGGCCAAACATTTTGGCAGTTTCCGCAAAACAGGACATCAAGCGCTGAAGAGCTGGCTCTGAATGGGCAACTAAAGCGGCATTGTCTGCAAAGAGTAGTTCACGGACAAGTTTCTCTTGTGTCTTGGTGTGAGCTTGCAGGCGCCTCAGATTGAAGAGACTGCCATCCGTGCGGTACCGGATGTAAACAGCGTCTTCATTGTTGAGGTCTTTCATGGCTTGGTTCAGCATCATGCTGAAGAAGATTGAAAAGAGGGTTGGTGTGAGAAAACAGCCTTGCTTCACGCCATTGTTAATGGAGAAGGGTTCAGAGAGCTCATTGCTGTATCTGACCCGACCTTGTTGGTTTTCGTGCAGTTGGATCACCATGTTGAGGAACTTTGGGGGGCATCCGAGGTGCTCTAGTATTTGCCAAAGCCCTTTCCTGCTCACGGTGTCGAAGGCTTTGGTGAGGTCAACAAAGGTGATGGAGAGTCCTTTGTTTTGTTCTCTGCACTTTTCTTGGAGCTGTCTGAGGGCAAAGACCATGTCAGTAGTTCCACTGTTTGCGCGAAAGCCGCACTGTGATTCTGGGAGAATATTCTCGGCGACACTAGATATTATTCTATTTAGGAGAATCCTAGCGAAGATTTTGCCTGCAATGGAGAGCAGCGTGATTCCCCTGTAGTTTGAGCAGTCTGATTTCTCGCCTTTGTTTTTGTACAGGGTGAAAGCGAACCCAGCTCAGCGCAGACATTGGTGACTTCAGGGGTTTCTACGAGGCTCTAAAGGCTGTGTACGGCCCCTCACCCCAAGTCCAAAGCCCGCTGCGCAGCTCAGATGGCAAAGTCCTCCTTAGTGACAAGATCTCCATCCTCAACCGATGGTCAGAACACTTCCAATCTCTTTTCAGTGCCAACCGCTCAGTCCAAGATTCCGCCCTGCTCCAACTCCCTCAACAGCCCCTAAGGCTAGAGCTGGATGGGGTCCTCACCCAGGATGAGACATATAAGGCAATCGAACAACTGAAAAGTGGCAAAGCAGCAGGTATGGATGGAATCCCCCCAGAGGTCTGGAAGGCTGGCGGCAAAACTCTGCATGTCAAACTGCATGAGTTTTTCAAGCTTTGTTGGGACCAAGGAAAACTGCCTCAGGACCTTCGTGATGCCACCATCATCGTGTGCTGCGCAGTTACTGAGTAAACAATAACATGGAGCGAAAGAACTTTAATGCTTTAATTCCAATCACAACACATTGCATTCTACTCATAATATAAAGGAAGCCATAAAATGTGAGAAAAATTAATTCATGTCTGAAAGGTAAAACAGAAAAAAATACCCTTAAAGCAGAGTTTCAGAGTGAGTGCTCTATAGGAACCTTGTGAAGTGTCTCGGCAAAGGTGTTCCTGCAAGGAATGCTTAGTATGTGGGTGTTGTTCATATTTTCTCTTTAAGGTGGTTGTACTGACTTGTACTTAATTTGGATAAGCTAAAGATATTTTAATGGCTGGTTCAATTGGGTAAACTAAATAGTTTCTGTGTGATCAACTTTAAATCATCAATCTTCAAAAAAAGAAGGATGTTTTTGACATTGATTAACTAAGTCCAACATAAACACAATAAAAATCTATTATTAGTATAGTGTAAGTTATGCAAAAGGTTCCAACCAGTCAGTTTTGCTGAACACTTGCACTTCACACAGATTAAGATAGGTTGAAATGATGAGATAAGAATTTATTGTCATACACAGATTCCGTCCAAGTACTCAATTCTTACTTGCTACAGCTACATAAGTACTGAAGATATCCCAACTACAATAGCATTAAATTACCACAAAAAAAGAGATAATAAATATAAAAGGAAGGATGAATATTCACAGTTGCACTTTGTCTAAGAAAACAATGTGATGTTTCAATAGTGCAGGCAAATCTTTTGGTGGTCTTTGAGTAGTTTATGGTAAGGGTTGGACTAGTATGGGGAGGTTCAAAAGCCTGAGAGCTGGTCTTGAACCCAGAGGCTGCTAAATGTACTTCCTGTCAGGAAGTGGCAATGAGAGGAGATTGTGACTAGGGAGTTAGGGATCCTTTATGATGTTGGCTGCTTTTGTGAAGGAGCAGTCTGCACAGCTGTCTTTGAGGAACAAGAGGTCAGTGCCCTTAATAGACTGGGCCAGGTTTCTGCAGCCTTCTGCATTCCTGGGCACTCAAGTTTTAAAATTGGGTCATGATGCAACCAGTCAGTATACTGATCATCTGTGGAAGATTGATGGCATATCTGACAAAGTGCCAAATCTGTTAGTCTTTTCCAAAAATAAAGACATTGGGGTGCATTCTTCATGGTTAGCTCGATTTTCTGGGTCCAGGAGAGATTCTGTGACATGCAGACTCGAAGGAAATCGAAGCTACTAACCCTCTCCACCGCCATTCAGAGGATAGCTGTGTGGTCCATCGGTCTCCCCACCTTAAATTTGTCTGTTTTATTTCTGGAATCAAGTCAAACAGGTGATATGGTACCACTGGAAGAAGTATAAATCCATTTTGGCATTCCTTCTCTTATATTTGATAGCTTTTTTTGTCTTTTTACAGACTTAATTGTTTCTTGATTAAAGTTAATTGACCTGAATTCCATTTCATCTCCACTCACACTGTCAGACCTGCACACTGTTGCCATTATTTCAGATTTCCAACATGTGCAGCATATTGCTTTTGCTTTTCAGAATAAGTCGTGCCTTCACCAGGAAGCAAAGCTGATGGTTTCTTATGCCTCACCATCGATTATCTGCATTAACAAATCCCTAAAATAAATTTTAAAATACTCCAATGTAAAATAGTTTAAATATGTGCAATCTTCTGCAGTTTGATGGAGGAATAACTTTTGAGTGTATAATGGCTGTTATTGGAAGAACTCTTGCTCTTGGAAGGGTCATTAATTTCTCTTATTATTTATATTTATTGCCACTTCTTTGCTTTGCTTATTTAAAATTTCAATTACTTTTACCTACTCAATGTCAGTGGATAAATGATATGTTTTTGAATGATCTTTTCCACATGCAGAACAATTTGATCTTGTAGGCAGGAAACACACCGGCTGAAGAAACAGTTTTCATCTAAGCGGGCATGCATTGGATTTCATAGTACATGGGAAAGGAGATTACTGTGCCAAGTAATTTAGTGTTAGGATTTAACATTTCTGACAACAACTGCATTATATACACACATAATATAACCTAATGTGTCTGAAATACTGCAGAGGTTGTGAGTAATCTATGTGCTTTTCAGACCGATTAGGGAGATGGTGAATGGAATGTTTTCTCTGCTATTGTAACCTGATGTCATCTTCAAATACTCCTGATCAGATAGGTTGTGCATCATTATTGTGGACATGGATGGCTCTACACATTTATTAGATGAACATACTGTACTGAAATACCATTGCCAATGTGTGGAGTCACAGCTCAGCTTGTTACTGAAAGGGCAGCAGACCTGCCAGGATCCTCATTCTTCTTGTGTTACTCTGAGCGGACAGAGTGAGGTGGTGACGATAATGGGCTTTAGCTTTATAACAATAGCAATAACAGGATCATAGAGTCAAAGAATGGTATTGTGCAGAAATAGGCCCTTTGGCCCATCATGTCCATACTGTGTGTTGTATCTCCCAACACCAATCCAAGTTCAAAGGTTAAAGTTCAAATTTATTGTCCAAGAGTACATATTAGGTACATGCAACCCCGTGATTCCTTCTCCTGTGGGCAAGCAGAATTTCTACTTATCGGTAAATGCAAACTGTAGTCAAGAGAAAAGATACATATGCAGAATTGAGAAATGTAAACAAATAACAATGGAAATGAACTGACTGTGCAATGCAGAAAAAATACATTTTAATTATAAATAACGTGCAAAGTAAGAGTCCATAAATGAGTTTCTGATTGTCATTTTAGAGTCTAATAGTGGAGGGGTAGCTACTGTTTCTGAACCTCGTGGTGTGAGTCTTGTGGCACCGATACCTCTTTCCTGACGGTAGCAGCGAGAACAGAGCATGTCCTGGGTGGTGTGGATCCTTGATGATTGCAGTTGCACTCTGACAGCAGTGCTCCATGTAAACTTTCTTGACAGTGGGGAGAGTTTTGCCTGTGTCATACTGGGCTGTGTCCATTACCTTTTCCAGGGCTTTCAGCTCAGACGTATTGGTGGCCCCATACCAGACTGTGATGCAGCCAGTCAGCACACTTTTCACTACACTTCTATAGAAATTTGCCAAGGTTTTCAATGTCATTTCGAATTTCCACAAACTCCAGAGGAAGTAGATCCTAAACAGGTATGTGAGGACACCAATTCCTAAAGGAAGCTGCAATGTGAGATGTGATATGTCAAGGTTCAGGTACTGACTGGACAGCTCTCTTTTGATCTTCATTGCTGAATGATGTGTCTTTGGACAAAAGAATTGACTCCAGGAGCAGCAAGGGTCTGGGGGAGACTGCATACCAGAATGCTCAATCAACACAGCATCCACATCTTCACAAAGATGAAAGTCTACAGAGCTGTGGTCATCCCTTCTCTCCGATATAGATGTGAGACCTGGATTCTGTACTGATGTCACATCAAACAACTGGTGAAATTCCACATGCGCACCATCTGTTCCATCCTTGGCATCTGTTGGCAAGACCGTGTCTCCCGCATGGAGATCTTGGGTCGCATGAACTCCACCAGCATTGAGTCCCTGATCATCAGAGCCCATATATGGTGGGTAGGAAATGTCATCAGAATGGACGATCCCCATATGCCTCGCCAGCTGCTCTATAGTGAACTGAAGACTAGAAGGAGTCCTCAAAGTTGTCCAAGCAAGTGCTATAAGGACGCAGTGAAGGATACCCTACGCTACTGTGGCATCCAACTTCATAGCACAGAGCTGCTGACAGATCCCGTTGGCGAGCCTGTGCTATGAAGCCTACACCAGTTTTGAAAATAGGTGCTGCCAAAAACTGATGGAAAACCATGAACGGTGTCACAAAGCAGCAGCCGCAGTTATTACAAAAACAGACTTCCAGTGCCACTATTGTGCTAGATTTTGCGCTTCCAGACTGGGACAGCAAAGCCACCTTCGTGCCCACAGATGAACTGCACAGAAACATGTCTTCTTCAGACTGAAGGTTCAGTTAACCCATATGCCAGATTTCTCTGGAGCCAGTACAGCTGTCATATTTCATGCTTTCAGCAGAAGCTGAAAGAAGGATGGAATTGTAGGACTTAACCAGGACCATGATTACTAGTAGACCTTATCTTATCATGTATCTTATCTTTAGGGCTTAGAATCCCAAAGTGGCAGCAACTAATTAAACTAGAAACTCCAGCGGGGAAGAGCAAATGCCAGTTCTTCAAAGGCCATCTATATCTTGTGAACACTTTGAGTATCTAAAAATAGCCGTCATTGCAAATCCACCACCACCTTGACCAAGCCTGATGTAGTCAGGAAGGTAGCCTGTAATGTCAAGGTCATCTTCTTCACAACCACTTTATCTTGTCTGTGTGTCTTGTTTGAGGGTCTTGCCCAGTTCAGACCATTAATCGTCTTTATTTAAATAGCATCATTGGACTGGAATATTTCAGTGTAAATTCAGCTCCTCTTTAATGGAATGGGTCATTTTTCTGTGCTTGTTCTGTGGTGAGGTAAGATGCTGCAGCAAACATGAGGAGTGTGAGAAGGTAGTATGACCTGCTCCACCTACAGCTTTTGCACTGGGCAGACAGTGTTACGTCAATCCTTCCTGATGTGAACTGATGAAGCAGGAGTTATGAAAGTGTCATTGATTGAAGGAACAAAATACTTGATCACTGAATTATTGTGATTCATGATTTTCTCATCCAATGTTATTGAATAAACAGTATAGATAGTACTGTGGATGTTTCCAGACATCAGAGAGCATCAAATGTTTATCCCTATGAGCTGAAGAATAACAGCTTTAACCAAATTCACTGTCTCAAAACTTTACCCACCTGTTCCAGTGTTGCTATGTCATTTCAGCAAACTGCTTCATTTGCAGATATGTGCTGTGTTTGAAAGTTTGTGAAAGAAAGTTGCCTTTGTACATTTATCATTTATGTATTTTCAGGAGATTTTTGGTGGGAGGCAATATTCCCTGTACCTATTTGGTTTACAAATATTAGAAGTAATATTAGGTGGGAATAAATACTTTAACTTCATTAGCTTCTCCATTGTGTTTCTTTTGACATATTAACCAATAATTAAATATCGATCAGATCATGGACACGACTGGAATAATTTTCATTCTGCCTTTCAGCTCTATTTTCAATAATGAATTATGTTATCCCACTATTTTCATCTGGCAAGATATTTTTAATAATGAAAATATGCTTTTTAAAAATGATTCTGCTGAGATTTTACTTCATTGCCACCTCATTTCTCAAAAGGAAATATGGAAATAGCTCATGCACTGAAGGCTTTCTGATCATGTTGGAAGATTGGATCTGGAGCTCGGGTTACCATTGAATCACAGGAGTCCAGGTGATTCCAGGGCTGTGGCAGTGCTGGAGCATTTGTCTCTCTTTTCCTTTGCTTTCTCCTATTGTTAGGGGTGCCAGGTGACACTAATGGCAACTCTTTGTCTGCCTTACAGCATGCAGAGGGAATTTTGTGTAATATTACAGGTTCTGTACTATTACCTGACAATATAAGGAATCTTGAATCTTAATGTTATTGAAACAAGTGATGAATCAAGTTAGAGTGCGTGTGAGTATACAGCTTCAAAAAGGCAAACATTAATTTTGCCTCCGGTTCCATTATTCATGTTTCATCATGTGAAATTATGAAATGGATTATCAATAATGAGGCAGAATCTTTCATGCTACCTTTGTGGCTTGAAGGACTGCTCTGAAGTGATTGCATCATCTTTTGGTTCATGCACATCTTTCCATTGGAAAAACACTGCAAATAACCTCACAACAATAAAATTCATCCCCATAATCATCAATTCTTGAATTTTGTATTGATGAAGGACAATTGAGTTGAGTCATTATCCATGCTTTTCTTTCCTTACAATCTTCAAGAATGAATGAATCATGAGGCTAAATTGTATGTTCCATGGATACACCAAGCTCATATGAGGACTCCATTTGTTGTAATTTTGGAAAATATACATTGTGCAAAGCCAAGGGAACACTGAAAATTTCACGGTGTTTCTTTCTCCATAGATGCCGGTTGGTTTGCCAAGTATTTTCAGGAGACACACATGAGACTACAAATGCTAGAATCTGAAGTTAAACACAATCAATGGGCCAAGAGAAAATGAATGGTCAATGTTTCAAGCTGAAATTTAGCATGCAAATTCTCCAAGTAACAGGCAATAGTCAAGGTCTTTTCTCTGTGTTTAATATAAACTGGTTTAGTTTTTGAATTTGTTATTTTGCTGTGCAGAACCAGGGCAGAGGAGACTGTCCAGATAATTTATTTGACTGTGTACTTTTGAATGTATTAATATTTTATTGTCCATTTTTAATTCTTTTAAGTATTGTTTATGCTTTAAGAGTTCAAATAAACAGTGAAAAACTCAATGCTTCTTTGGAATAGACTTTTCATTTTCAACAAGTCAAAACAACACCTGTATGCTACTCAAGTGATTATAAAGGGAAATGGTTGCAATATTATAGTCAAAGAAAATTGGATTATTGACTTGTTAGTCAATAAAATGGGCTATGTTAGTCAAAGAAAATTGGACTATTGACTCATTAGTCAATAGAAGAAGGATCTTCAAACAAGGCTATTTAGTCAAGTGAACTAGACTATTAACTCGTTAGTCAATAGAAGATGGATCTTCAAGCAAGACAATTTAGTTAAAGGTAGTTTGGACTATTGACTTGTTAGTCAATAGAAGATGGAATTGAAGATACAGAAAATTGGAAATTGGATTTGGAAGAGATTTGGATCGATTGGGCTCTGTTAGAGCAGATCAATTAGGAGACACAAACATCAACTTCCAAGACCATTGAGGAAGCGATAAGCCTTCTTGTCTGTTTATTATGGATTAGAACACAGTTTTGTGCATTGGATCCTCTTGTCCTATGAGGACTGTTTTGGTTTTGTAAAGATTATTGTGCATGTTTGATATTTGAGTATGAAGAATGTTACAATGAAGAAAACAGCAGCTGCAGCTGCTGTGTCGCAAAAATGAAGAAAACGGAATTTATAGATGAATTACAAAGGCAGCAATTAGATACAAAGGGGAAAAAGTGACTCTTCGACCAAAACTGAAAGAGGATATAGATAAGAAAGTGTTAGGGATACACATCCCACAAAATTACTGCAAAAACCATTAATAGAATTTGAGGCTAAATTCTCAACATTGGCTGAAGCTATACCACAAGATGGTGGTGTGGAGGATGAACAATCCAAAATGGAGACATGGTCAGAGATTAAAGCATCACCTGATGCATAGAACATAGCAATAGTGTGTAAAATACTTCCAGCAGGAGGAGCTGTAGAGAAGTCTCCAGAGTTTCAAGTACTGAATCTATACATTGCAAGATTCAAGCAGATGCAGAAGTTCTTAAAGTGGAAAAAGCAATGCTTCAGTTGAAATTGGACTTAGAAGATAAAGAGGAGCAGATAAGAATGACACAGTACAGCGACGGCAAGAAAATAAACTACAGGAGGTGTAGCAATGGAAAGAAGAGGAAATACAGGAGATGCAGCGACGGAGAGAAGCTACAGGAGGAGCAGCTAAAAATGGAGGAAATGGAGTTAAAAAAGCAAAGGAAGCAACTGGAACTGGACCAAAAAATTGCTATTAATACAGCTAGGTCAGAGTGGTATTTGGTACTCAAAGTAAATTGTTGAAAGCATCAAGTTTTGATGAAGGATTTGTGGCTACAGCCACAACATGGGTTTGGTTCTGAAATAGACAGGACTAGGCATGGGGCTGGGGCAGTGATAGAACCACAAGAAGTGTTTGATCAAGGACTAAGCAGATTAAGACCCAGTGCTGAGCCAGTGCTACAGCCATAAGACAGGCTTGGTCCTGGACCAGGCAAGTTAAGGTACTGGGCTAAGCCAGCATGGCAGATGTGTGATGTCTTAGATCCTAAATTAATTGGGTTGATCCAAGGAGCCAGAGATCAAATCCTAATGATGGCCACATTGGACAAATATGGGAGCCAAATGTAATCTCTTAAGGCGCTCCCAGAAAGTATTCGAAATCTGGGTGAACAACGTAGTGTACGTTTAGGCTGGACAAGATGAGATAGCTTCATCATTAATGCAGTTACATACTCTCTCTTTGACTAAGAGAAAGTTTCCATATTTTTATGGTGACCCCCTTGAATTTCATTTGTTTATAAAAAGCTTTGAATGCACTATTGAAATTAAGTGTCAAAGCCAAGAGGATTGTTTATAATTTTTTGCATCAGTACACATAAGGACTACCACAAGAACACTCTTTACGAATTGCTAACTTATGAATCCTGAAGTAAGATTCAAACAGCCTATGCCGTTACTAGAGAAGCATTACGGTGACAAGGCTCTTTTGTAGTCATTAATAAGATCAGAGGACATGAATAGTTTACATGGCCTCTTTCTAAGAAGATGTTGGCTATCTTTGAGAGCTTGATATATGCCAGAATATGGTAAATATTGTAGATAAATTGCCCAACTGGATGAGAGAATTATGGAAAAATCAAGTTGCTGAATACCAAAGAAGATTCCATGTGACGGCTACTTTTAAGGATTTGGTAGAGTTCATTGCAGGACAAGTGGATGTTGTCACAGATCCATTGGATGGAATTAAGGCACTCATAGAAACATAGAAAATAGGTGTAGGAGTAGGCCATTTGGCCCTTCAAGCCTACACCGCCATTCATTTTGATCATGAAAATAAGTTGAAAGGTCCAAAATGATTCCTTAACTAAAATTGAAGACAAGTACATTTGCCACCTTTGATAGTGGTGGATAAAGAAATTAAGGAAAATTAAAGTTTACCTGTTAAGAAGAAATATTTGTTCTGTAATAATAAAGCATATTTTGGAAAAGTGTGTTCAGGTGGTAAAGAACATGCTAATGAAAAATAACTTTTATTCTTTTAACATTTTTATTAGTTTTACACAAATAAACATATGTATAAAAGATTTATGGATTCACAATAAAAATGACAAATTACATAACTCATCAAAATATAAAGGTACATAGAGCACACTCACAATAGTGGTAATTATTATTTTTAGATATAATAATTAGAGGTGAATATTGTAAGGATTAAAATGACTTGCAAACCCATATTTGCAGGAAATCCAGCAGTTAGAATATTGTTTGCAAATTCTCCAAGTGTCTCTATAGTATCAAGCTTTAGTGAAGGCCTTTTCTGTGTGCTTAATATAAACAGATTTAGTTTTTGAATTTGCTATTGTGCTGTGCAGAACCAGGGAAATGTAGACTGTCCCCCACGAAAGACTCATCCAAAAAGTCATGAGACACAGGATCAATGGAAAATTAGCTGCTTGGATAAAAAAAAATGGCTTGTTGGAAGAATCCAGAGAGTAGTAGTGGAAGGAAAGTATTCTCTCTGGAGGTCCGTGACTAGTGGAGTGCCGCATGGATCTGTTCTGCTCTTTATGATTTTTATCAATGACCTGGATGAAGAGGCGGAAGGATGGGTGAGCAAGTTTGCAGATGACATGAAGGTTTGGGAGTTGTGGATGTAGATGAAGGTTATCGAAGGTTACAAGAGGATATAGAAAGGATGCAGACTTTGGCAGAAAAGTGGCAGATGGATTTCAATCCAGACAAGTGTGAAGTGGTGCATTTTGGAGGGACAAACCAGAAAGCTGAGCACAGGGTTAATGGTCGGTTGCTTAAGAGTGTGGATGAACAGAGGGACCTGGGCGGGGGCGGGGGGGGGGGGAAATCCATACATCCCTCAAGGTCACCACACAGGTTGATAAGATGGTTAACAAGGCCTATGGGATGCTGGGATTCATTAATAGAGGGATTGCGTTTAGGAGTAGAAAGGTCATGTAACAACTCCACAAATCTTTGGTAAGACCACAAGGTATTGTGTTCAGTTCTGGTCACCTCATTATAGGAAGGATATGGAAGCTATGGAGAGGGTGCAGAGGAGATTTACCAAGATGATGCCTGGATTGGGAAATAAATCTTATGAGGGAAGGTTAGCAGAGCTGGGACTTTTCTCTTTGGAGTCTAGAAGGATGAGAGGAAATGATAGAGGTCTACAAGATTATGAGAGGGATAGATACTGTGGGCAACCAGCACCTGTTTCCTTGGGCAGGATCAGCAAACATCAGAGGAGTACAAAGTTAAGGGAGGGAAGTTTAGGGGAGACATCAGGGGTAAGTTTTTTACACACAGAGTTGTGGGTGCTTGAATACATTGACAGGGATGGTGATGGAAGGTGAAACATTGGGTGGATTTAAGAGACTCTTAGACAGACATATAGATGAAAGAAAAATAGGTGGGGGTTTTTTATATTTTTTTGGAAGATATATATGGGTCAGCACAACATCAAGGGCTGAAGGGCCTGTACTGTGCTATATTGTTCTATATTCTACATTAAGATCCTACAATTAGTCATGTAATAACAAACAGACAATCAATTTTAGTGATATTGATTGAGAGTTTGGTATCGGTAAGGATGATATCTCTGCTTCTCTTTAAAACAGTGATACCTATTTAAGGGAGCAGATAGGATCAATAATTAATCTTTCATTCAAGTGGAAAATAATTAGGTTGAGGCAAATTGCAAATTCAAACGAGACACATTTAATGATGTGTGTATCAGAGCAGGTGAAAGGCTCACATTGAATTTTGTCCTAATTTAAATTAGATTGGCATATTTTTGGGCACCTGCTGCACATTTCCAAGTAGCTTCCTGGAAAATAGATTTAAATTTCAAACAGGGTAGTGGTTTGTTTTTTGTTGTCTGCTCTGGGATCGCTCAGAATACTCCAATTTCAGGAAGAAGTTTTTTCATTTATTCATTGACAGGTTGTGGGCAGGGCTAGTAAGGCCAGCATTTATTAACTATCCTCCAGCTGCTTCCCACATGACGTGGCTTGCTTGTCCATTTCAGGTCATTTAAAAGTTGAGCCTGGAGTCACATGTAGGGCAAAGAGAAGAAGGATGGCATATGCCTTTCCTGGGATGTATGAGAGGACCAGAATGTTTGCTACAATAATTCAGGAGTTATTTATCATCACTGTTGACCTTAGCCTTTGATTTTGGAATTATTTCTAAATTACCCTTGGGATTCCATTATAGAATTCAAATGCATGTCTTCAGTTCACTGATCCAGGACTCCATTTATTTAACCACTGCACCAACAAGTACCCATGTGGATACAGACACTAAGTTCATAATTTGCAAGAGCGTATTCTGGATTGAGCTCTTGAAGCCTAGGCCTACATAATCATATTTGTGATGTGGGAAATGTAGCTACACACTGCTCACTTCAGAGGATGTCTCACTGCTAGTTTTATGCTGAATATCTAATACAATTTTAAAAATTGCTCAAGCCATTGTTTTATTATCTAATTTGTCTGATAGCTTATCAGCTTGTATCCTGCAGATATCTTAAAAATCCTCCCTTCTCAATATATTATCACCCCTTTCTGAGCTATTAATTAAACTGAATTCGTCTGTGTGAGACTATGACACAGGGCCAATAGCTGAGGTCAGGGCCTTTTTGATAGAATCTAATTTTGGATCTTATTTGAAGCCTTTTCTGTTTGTACCTGGTGCTCATCAAGATGAGGAATGACATTGTGAACACATTTCATTCTGGCCAGTCTGCCTCAGCATTAAGCACTCTTGATTCAACCACTGGTATAAAGACACCAATACCCCTGAGTGTAAAGCTCTGCAAAAGGTAGTGGGCACAGGCCAGGACATCACTGGCAAAATCCTTCCACAGTCAAGAACATGTACAGGGAACACTGCCAATGGAGAGGAACATCACCCAATACATACCATCAGGATAGAGGTAGAGGTGCCCACAAGACTCACACCAGCAGGTTCAGGAACAGCTGCTACCCCTCCACTATCAGATTCTTCAACAACAAAATGAGTCAGGGACTCATTGAAGAACTCTTACTTTTGCACTTTTAGATGTTTTTCTCTCTGTATTGCAGTTTGTTTAGATTTCTTATTTTGTTTATATGTGTACGTGGTCGATACTTTTTAGCACTACTAATAAGTGATTCTTCAGCCTTGTCTGCAGGAAAAGGAATTTCAGGGTTATATATTTTTTTAAAAACTTTATTTATTTGTTCAAAAAATAAATAGTATATGACATATACAACAATTAACCATAAACATGAACATTATATTTATATATATAAAAAAAGGAAAAAAGAGAAAAGAAAAGAACCCCCCCCCCCCCCCCTTCAGCCAACTCTCCTACGGAGAGCCATAAAGAAAGAAAAAAGAAAAAAAATTAAAGAAAAATTAAATATACATATTAAGATCTAATCAATGTAAATTGAAATGTAAATATTCTGAATATAACAACCACTTATTAATAAAAAAATTATAATTATCACGCAAAACATATGTAATTTTTTCCATTATTAAACAATATTTCTTCTCATTATGCCATCTATTAATATCAATCATATTTGTATCTTTCCACGTACTAGCAATACATTTTTTCACTACGGATAAAGCTAAATATACAAAAGCAAGCTGAAACTTATCTAATCCCAAGCCTTTCAAAGGTTGTAATCTACCCAATAAAAATACTGTTGGATCTAAAACTATTTTAGTCTTATACAGATATTCTAAAAACAATTGAATTTTCTTCTAAAAGGATTGTATACGTATACATGACCAAACGGCATGAAAAAAAGTTCCAACCATATCACCACATCTAAAACACAAATCTGATTCATGAAAACCATACTTTTTTAATTTTTCAGGTGTTAAGTATAATTGATGTAAAAAAATTATAGTTAATCATTGCATAATGTGCATTTATCAATCGAGTTACACTATCATAACAGATATCTAACCAATCATCTTCGGAAAAAATAAAACCAGTATCCTCTTCCCATTTACTTTTAGATCTAACCCAACCCTTTTTATCCATACCATCCTGTAATATTTGATACATAGATGAAATATAACCCTTCTCTGGTACCTTCATAAGAAAAGTTTCAAATTTAGTCATTTCAGGTAAAATCATATCTCTACCAAACATACATTTTACCAAAGATTAAATTTGATAATAAGGAAACAAAGAGTTCTTATTAATACCAAAATCTTCCCTCATCTGATTAAAAGATAAAAATTTACCCTCTTTAAAACAATCTCCCAAATTTTTCACACCTTTAAATCTCCAATGCAATAAACTTCAATTATAAGTTTATAATTGATTAAAGAAATAAGTTGATTATTATACAACGGAGTCAAAGCCAATAATTTACCCCTAGAGCCTGTCATTTTATTTTTCTTTATCCATAACTTCATTAAATGTTTTAGTATAGGCACATTATATTGTTGTAACAAATTTACATTCCATCTAAACAAAAATTGATGTATTTCAAATTCAGAAATATTTGCCATCTCAATTTTGGCCCAACTAGGAGGCCGTACCAAATCCATCAATGAACTAATAAATTTAAGTTGGGCTGCTTCATAATAATTTTGAAAATGTGGTAAACGTAATCCCCCTAACTCATATTTCCAAGTTAATTTATTCAAAGCTACTCTCGAAAATTTACCCTTCCATAAAAACTCCTTAACCATTTTATTTAAATCTCGAAAAAATGTTTATCAAGTAAATACGGAATAGATTGAAACAAATATTGTATACGCGGAAAGATATTCATCTTAATTGTATTTACCCTTCCCATTAAATTAATAGGTAAATTTTCCATTTGATCAAATCAGTTTTAATTTTTTTCATAAATGGAACATAATTTAATTTATATAAGGATTCATAATTAATATTCAAAATTATACCCAAATAATTAATTCGATAAGTCCATTTCAAATTAATAATATTCTTATAAACTGAATAATCTCCTCCACTTACCGGTAATATTTAACTTTTTTCCCAATTAACTTCAAATCCAGAAAGACATCCATATTTTATTAAACACTCTTTCAAGTGCAAAAGTGACTGAGCTGGGTTTATTAAATACACAAATACATAATCAACAAATAAATTAATTTTATACTCCTCATAAAAAACTTTCATACCTTGCATCTGTGTATTTTGTCTTACGAACTGTGCTAAAGGTTCAATCACTAATGCAAAAAAGCTGGTGATAAAGGACAACCTTGACGAGTTGATCGAGTTAACTTAAAGGGTTCCAAAATCAAACCATTTGTCAATACTCTAGCTACCAGTTTACTATATAGAGCCCTAATCCATCCAATAAAAAAAGGACCCAACTTGAATTTCTCCAAAACTTTAAACAAAATATTCCATTCAACTCTATCAAATGCCTTTTCTGCATCTAGAGATATCACCTTCGGGTAATCTGAAGATTGTCGAAATCTATTAATCAAACTAATCATGCGTAAAATGTTATCTGAAGCATATCTATTCTTTATAAAACCTGTTTGATCCATATAAATTAACTTAGGTAAAAATTTAGCCAATCTATTCGCTAATATTTTATAATCTACATTTAACAACGAAATTGGTCTATATGAAGATACCTTCAAAGGATCTCTATCTTTTTTTGGAATTACTGTAATTAAAGCAGGACTCAGGTAATTCATAATGTTCTCCAACTTGACGTAATACATCCCCAAGCACTGTAGATAAATCATCATAAAAAATTTTATAAAATTCAACCGAAAATCCATCATCACCAGGCAATTTACCGTTCAGCATTTCCAGCATAGCCATTTTAATTTCCGAATCAGTAAATGGTTCTTCTAACTCCTGTATATCTGCATCCTCTAATATCTGTAAATTCAACTGTGATTTTTTAAAAATTCAATCGATCCAGTTTCTTGTTTTCCTTCAGATGTTTATAACTTTTTATAAAATGAATAAAATTAATCATTAATCTCATAAGGTTTAGAAGTAATAAGGGAATTCCGTCTAACAGCATTAATAGTCCTCGAAATCTGTTCTTTCTTTAATTGCCATGCCAGTACCTTGTGTGCTTTCTCTCCCCATTCATAATACCGTTGTTTAGTCCTATTAATCACACATTCAAATTGATAAGATTGCAAAGTATTATATTCTAATTTCAACCTAGATAATTCTATTTTCTGATCTTCTGTAGCATCTTTCTGAAATTCCTTTTCTAACTCATCAATCTGTTTCTCTAATTCAAAACTCTGATTTAATTGATTCTTTTTTATTTTAGAAGTATAACTAATTATTTTTCCTCTCAAATAGGCTTTCATAGCATCCCATAATACAAACTTACTTTGAACAGAATTAGAATTTTCTTTAAAAAAGAGTTAATTTGTTTTTTTCAAAAAATCAGTAATCTCCATATTTTTTAACAACATTGTATTAAACCTCCAACGATAAGCTATTTGAATTTTCTCAGAAGTTTCATATGTAAAATATAACATCTGAAATCACTCTACTTTTATATTCCGCTTGTTGTATTTTCCCTTGTAAATGTGCCGATACTAAAAAGAAGTCAAAACTTGAAAACGATTCATGTCTAGATGAATAAAAGGAGAAATCTTTCTCTGTCGGATTAAGATGTCTCCAAATATGTACTAAATTAAGATCTTTCATCAATGCTTGAACCTGAACTGCCATCTTGGATTTCTTAACTTTCTTCGGAGATTTATCTAATAAAGGTTCCAAAACACAATTAAAATCACAACCAACTAAAATATTATCATTAGCCTGACCCAAACATAAAAATGCATCTGAAATAAATATTTCATCATCTGCATTTGGGGCATAAATATTAAGTAAAGTCCAAAATTCACTAAAAATCTTACAATTCAATTTAAGAATACATCCTGCCTTTTCCTCCATTGATTGTAATTCAAAAGATAATTTTTTATGTATCAAAATTGCTGCACATTTAGCCCTAGAATTAAATGAAGAGAATGTACATGCCCAACCCAGTCCCTCTTTAATTTCATACTTTCCTTCACATTCAAGTGTGTTTCTTGTAAAAAAACAATATCAATTTTCATTTGCTTAATATACGCCAAGACTCGCTTACGCTTTATCGGACTATTTAATCCTCGAACATTAAAAGTAGCAAACCTCAACTTTGACATATCTACTATTATTACTAAATACCAATAGTATCTTTATATAAAAACTCAAATCAACGTATATAGGCCCTCCAATAGGAAAATAAATCACTAATTAAAAATTAACTAAAATGAAAAGAAAAAAAAAAGAAAAAAAAGAAAATCCTCCCCCCCCAAAAAACTACCAAAAGGTAGTAATCCCCTAAGCAAAAATTGGGTGTGGGTCACCCACCAGTGGCTGATGACTAGTAAAGAACTTAGAGCAAATCTCTCCCTCCCTGGCCAAACAATCAATAACATCAAAATATCATAATAACAAAAAAAATATAGTAAGAAAAAGAAAATTCTTCTTTTCATCCAAGATATTTCAATCTCGAAGATCCCATTTCAGAAGAAATTGGACTCTTTCCATTCCCGTTTTTCCTATTTCTGCCATTTCTTCTGTTTCCAGAACAACCAGATTTTTCTTTAGGAGATAATGGTGGACTACGTCTTTGTCCTCTTATATCTGGTAATGAATCAGCAAAAATCATTGCTTCACGATCATTTTCAAAAAACCGAAATTGGTAGTCTCCATAAAACACCTTCAACACTGCAGGGTAGTGAAAAGTAGACTTATAACCTTTACGCCACAAAACTTCTTTAACTGGAATAAATCAACGTCGATGTTGAATAACCCCTTGACTCAAATCAGGGTTAAAAAAAAACTCTGCTATTCTGAATCAATAACGGAGTTTGTCGTTGTCTCGCATTCTGCACTGCTAGTTGAAGTATTGCTTCTCTGTCCAAATAATTCAAACCAAATTATTACTGGTCTCGGTGGATGGCCAGCTGAGGGTGTTCTTCTTAGAGCTTTATGGGCTCTTTCCAGTACCAATCCCCCCGAAAAAAATCTTGCCAAATACATGCGGGATCCAGTCTTTAAAGAAACAAAGAGGATCTTGTCCTTCTATATCTTCTGGCAAACCAACAATTTTCACATTATTCCTTCTGTTTTGATTCTCCAAGTAGTCTATTTTCCTCTCTAGCTCCTTCTCGCATTCTTCCAATTCTATGACTGATTTTTCAACCTTCAACACTTTTTCTGTGTTAGAAGCCACTTGTTGTTTACAGTCCAAAAAGGCAGTCTGAAATTTTTTAAATTCTTCATAAGATGCATCCACACCTGTCTTAACCATATTTAATTCTGAACTTATAACAGCATTCATTTGAACCTTTTCATTCATTTGAAATGCCAACAAAGGTTTTATAACAGCTTGAACAATATCATTTAGTTGCATACACTGTAAGTCAGTAAAGCTCAGCTCTGCTCTCTCTGACGTAGTGGCAGAACAAGGTAACTGCAGCTCCTGCTGCAACTCAACAGAAGGCATTTTAAAAGTTTTACTGCAGGTCTGGACTCCCAATGATGGCACCCTGACTTCCTCAGGGGGTCACCACTGGTCTCCCCCCTCATCTCATTGTTTTTTCATGAAATCACGAAGGTAAGCGATTTCTTCAGATTGAAGTGCTTCATGATGCATTTCCAACAATGGAGTCATCTTCCTGCGTGCTCCCTCCATTGAAATCAAAACGCTTTCCAAATCGGGATCCACTTCTTGGGAACACGCACCTTCTTCCAGAGAACGGGTAATTCCAGCGCCATCCTTCACATGGTGAGTCATAGACATTTTTTTTTCAACTCCCACAGGCAGTCTTTGAGGTTTAGACACTGAAGAGATTAAGCCTGGGGCTGTATCAGGTCGTCGAGGCCCCAAATCTTCAGCACTTCAAAAATGTAACTTCTTCTGCACTTGAAATTTAATCTTTTTACCATTAATGGCCATAATAATTCCTTGATACTTTAAACTAAAATTTAAAAAGTTTAAACTTGAAAACAAAGGGTTAAAAAACAGATACTTAAAAGTCTGGCCAGAGAGATCGAGATTACACGTCTAGACTCCACGCCATCTTGCCATGCCCCCCCTTCAGGGTTATATATGATGTCATGAATGCACTCTGATAATAAATCTAAAAATCAGGAATGACATAGTTCAATGCAGAAGCCTTTTGATGTGATGATAAGGAGCTGCAGCTCCAGCTTGAAAAGAGTACCACATTTAGATGATGAGATTATAAGATGTAAGAGCAGAAATTAGCTGTTCGGCCCATTAACTCAATCCCGCCATTCAACATGGCTGATATATTTTCATATTCAACCCCATTCTCCTGCCTTCTTCCCGTAACCCTTGATTCCATTTGCAATCAAGAACCTATCTATCCCTGTCTTCAATATACCAAATAACATGTCCTCCACAAATGTCCACCCCACAAAGCCCCAAAGTTGCTTCTTCAATAACTCACTCTAGCAGGATGTGGTACTCACCTGTTTCAAACAGATGTCAATCATACCGGTGCCCAGGAGTGTAGTAACCTACCTAAATGATTATCAACCAGTAGCACTTACATCAACAGGGATGAAGTGTTTTGAAAGGCTGGTGATGAAGTATATCAGCTCCTGTCTGAGGGGTGTCATGGATACATTCCAGTTTGCCTATGGTAGTGAAAGGTCTTCAGTGGGTGGCATCTCACTGGCTCTACACAAAGCCCTGGAACACCTGGACAACAAAGGTGCATACATCAGGATGCTCTTTATCGACTACAGTTCAGCATTTAACACCATCATCCTCTCAAAACTGATCAGCAAACTCCAAGACCTTGGAGTTACCATGCCACTGTGTAATTGGATCATGGATTTCCTCACCTCTAGACCACAATCACTGAAGATTGGTAAGAACATTTCCTCCATAATCTCCATCAGTACTGGAGCAACACAGGGCTGTGTTCTTAGTCCTCTACTCTATTCACTTTACAACTATGTCTGTGTAGCTCGGTATGACAATAACACTATCTACAAATTTGCTGAAGATATAAAGGAAAGGGATAAGTTAACATACAGGATGGAGATGGAAAACTGGGTTGAATGGTGCACCAACAACAACCTTGCACTCAATATCAGCAAAACTTCAGGAAAGGAAAGCCAGAGGTGGACAATCCAGTGATCATTGGGGGATCAGAGCTGGTGAGGGTGAACAAATTTAGGTTCTTGGGAGTCTCTATCTCGGAGGATCTTTCCTGGACCCAACATGCCAATGACATCGTGAAGACATCAGAAACCCTGGCAAATTTATACAGAGATGTGGTGGAAAGTGTGCTGACCAGCTGCATCACGGTCTGTGATGGGAACACCAATACCCCTGTGTGTAAATCCTTCTAAAAGGTTGTGAATGCAGGCCAAGGCATCACAGGCAAAAGTCTCCCTACTATTGAGTACAAACACAAGGAATGCTGCCGACGGAGAGCAGCAGCAATCATCAGGGATCCACACCACCGAGCACATGCTCTGTTCTCAATGCTGCCGTCAGTAAAGTGGTATAGGACTTGAACCACCAGGTTCAGGAACAGCTGCTACCCCTCCAGCATCAGACTCCTCAATGACAAACTCAATCAGAGACTCATTTAAGGACTCTTGTACACTTTATTGGTTTTCTTTTTGTTCTCTCTGTATTGCACAGTCACTTTGTTTACACTTGTTATCTGTTTACCATTTTGTTTGCATGGTTATGCTGTGTACAGTTTATTTTTTGTACTACCTATAAGTGATAATTCTGCTGCACCCACAGGAAAAGATGAATCTCAGGGTTATATGTAATATCATGTCTGTACTCTGATAATGAGTCTGAAATCTGAAAATCTGATTTTATACCAGAATTCCTTTTGAAATGAATGCTAAAGCTGTATTTTCCTTCCTTACTACTGACTCTATCAGCGAATCAACCTTTATGGAATCATCTTGCATTTCCAAGTGCCTTTGCACCTCTAATTTCTAAGCTCTTTGGCCATTTAGAAAGTTGTCTGCACCTTTATTCTTTCTGCCAAAGTGCATTATTTTGCACTTCTCTGCACTATATTCCATCTGCCATTTCTTTGCCCAATCTAACTTGTCTGCAGGTTCTGTGCTTCCTTAACCCTCCTCCTATTTTTGTATCCTCCGCAAACTTGGCCACAAAGCCATTAAATCTGACATCCAACTAATTTTTCCCATATGATACTTGTCTTTGCTACAATACTAATCTCGTCAATTCGGTACACTTTTGTGTGATGTTGCATTCAGAGCTGGGTCAAGAGTGCACAGGTTTATCTCTCAGATGGTTTTTATAACTGACAAGAAAACCAAGATGGAGTGGGGATTTTTCATTGCATTTACCTGGTATAAATTTAAAGTCAGGCTGCATTTGTGCCTCTGTTAATATTTTAACTATTTCCATTGCCACTTTTTGTTATCTAATTAGTTTCCGTAATTATTTTTGCCGGTTGCTTGAGATTGCCAATTGCTTGAATTCTGGATAACAGGGATTTTACTATTAAACAATCAAAAAGAGAGTGGCAAAGTCATTGCTGAACATGATGCTAAATTAAACTAAAATTCTGCTGCTCGTTCATGATACATATCCCTCTTTTTCCTGCATCTTAATGTATGCATCTATGTAGAAGCCTCTTAAATGTTACTATTGTGTCTGTTTCCACCATTACCTCTACAGCCCATTCCATCACTCTCTGTGTAATAAACTTGCCCAGCACATCATATTTTTAGTAAAACACACTGAAATGCTGGAGGAACTCAGCCAGTCTTTCAGCATTCATAAAAAGCAAGGATAAGTTGTCCTTCTTCAAGGAAGAAGCAGAGTTACATAGAAGCAGGAAATCTCAGCATTCAGATAATGTCCTTGTAACACATGGGGGCGGAGGGGGCCCGGGCCTTTTTACCCCAAGGATTCTGATAGTCTGCATTACCTATAAACTTCTATCAGGTCTACTTCTTTAGGTTTGGGATCATTATATAATGCTTTAATCCAAGACCCATTCCAATCTGTCACTCCTTTAATACCCACTATTTTAATATTATTTCTTCTACTAAAATTTTGCAATCAATCTAGTTTTTGCTGAGGCCTCTGATTTTCCGTAGTTAGTGCACGGTGGAATCTTTCACTCTAGTCAGTCTATCATCCACATGCTGCATTTCTCCCTTCATTTTCTGCATTTTCCCATCTGATTTGCCCATTTTTTTTCTTCATTTTATTAACAGCATCCAGCATTTTATTTATTTATCTTTTCTCATTTCATTACATTCTCTTATTAATAAATCCATGCTGATTATACGTTCTACTTTATGCTTACTTTTAAAAGTTTGATTTTTTTTTTCAGTACCTCCTCTTCTAGTTGCTGATTTTTCTCTTCATCTTCTTCCTCTTCACTGCTGGTCCATTGTGAGACCGACTCTTCTTCTTCCTCCAACAGTGTTACTGAAGCCCCCGGCTTTTTGCACATGTGCAATGCGCTTCGGGGTTCTTCTCTGATGCTATCTCTCCATCACTGCGGGACAGCAATGTTGGCAGAAGCTCCCTCAAAAGGTTTACTCACCCAGGGAATCACTCGAACACTAAGTCCCTGCTTTTGACTTGCGGTAGGCCTCAGATCTCTCTTAGTCTTCTCTTCATGTTGGGCTCCAGGTAAGATAGCAGTAGCTTTATCTTTCTATGGAGGCATTTCTTAAATGTTGTAACGGTGTTTAAGGGTACCAATGGCGACTAGCATCAACCACACGAGACAGAGTGCCAGTAAAACGCTAATTTTAATAGGCTAATATATACAACTAGGCCTTGCCCCTGTGCTAGCCTAGGCAGATGAATGAGAATGAGCTGCAACCGGTTTATATATACAAGGTCACCAGGTGGTGGCCCCTGGTGACCTCGTGGTGTAATAACATACCACCACATGTATTTTAAAAGTTTTTAATAGTTTAAAACATTTCTTATTTGGTACTTTTTCACTAATTCATCAGGAGGGTCAGGCTCCTATGTCCTAGCCCTATGATATCACGTGATGTCCCTCCCCATGCTGATATGCTGTTTACAAAGTTGTCTGGTTGACAGATTAAGAGACATTCCATTATTCTCCTGCTGGTTCAACAACTGCTTAAAATGTTGGACATATCAAGCGTTCTTTTTATTACAGTTCTCTGCAATATCTTGGAGTACTGTATGCAATTCTGGTTGGCCCATTACAGAAAGGATGTGGAGGCTTTGGAAAGCGAACAGAAGAGATTTACCAGGATGGCTGCCTAAATTAAAGGGTCTGAGCTATGGGGAAAGTTTGGACAAATTGGTTTGTTTTCTCTGGAGTATTGGAGCTAAGGGGAAGTTTATAGGTAATGCAGACTATCAGAATCCTTGGGGTAAAAATGCCCGGGCCCCCTCTGCCCCCATGTGTTACAAGGACATTATCTGAATGCTGAGATTTCCTGCTTCTATGTAACTCTGCTTCTTCCTTGAAGAAGGACAACTTATCCTTGCTTTTTATGAATGCTGAAAGACTGGCTGAGTTCCTCCAGCATTTCAGTGTGTTTTACTAAAAATATGATGTGCTGGGCAAGTTTATTACACAGAGAGTGATGGAATGGGCTGTAGAGGTAATGGTGGAAGCAGACACAATAGTAACATTTAAGAGGCTTCTACATAGATGCATACATTAAGATGCAGGAAAAAGAGGGAAATGTATCATGAACGAGCAGCAGAATTTTAGTTTAATTTAGCAACATGTTCAGCAATGACTTTATGGGCCGAGGGGTCTGTCCCGTGCTGTGCTGTTCGACATTCTGCATGTCCCTTAGTTTATTTTATTTCTCTCCTTCTAACTCTTCTTCTTGGTTTATCAACTTTGTGAACAGCATCTCACCACTGCAAATGTGACCTCACCCAATGGGATCAATTCCTTTTATCCTATTCATTTACCCCCCACCATAGACTTAAAACTAACTTGCTTTCTATCCTTTTCAGTTCTAGGGAGGAATTAACTTTGTTTTCATTTTCACAGTTGCCATGCTCTTTGCATTTTGAGTTTTAATTAAAATGTTTGAAACTGTTTGCCCTAATGAAGTGACAGGAGGAAATTGTACAAATTAAGCCTCATTATCTGACATTAATTCCTCAGGAGCTGCAAAAATCAGCTTCAGCTCCCCAGTTGTATGTTCTGTTCTTATTCGTGATCCTATGTGGCAAAACTCAATCTATTTGGAATGAGCAACATCCTGGAAAGTTGATGCCTTTCTGACTAAAATGATGTGGACATCCTAAAACCATTATGCCAGCACCTCCATGTCTTTGATAGCATCTCTGCTGGATTTATTTTATTATCTTGACTGATGGCACACCACAGAACTTGATCTTTTGACTTTTGTCATGTCTATCTAGCATATAAAGATTTTGTTATTTGCCTTTGTGGTCAGTGGCCTGTGCAGCAAACGACAGGAAAAAAAAAGCACACCGAAGCTGTGACTGAGTTGAACCAACAAACTGACTTTACTGGAATTCTCTGAGAGCTTATCAGCACGACGCTCATGATCCTTTTCGGCCCCTCCCACCAGAACTATTGCCTGCACCTCCATGACCCAGTTCACTTGTGGATCAATGCAGTCCGCTATATGATGACCCCCTCTACCCCCCGCAGAACTGCTGTTTGGAAATGCCAAGTCCACAGTTTGTACGTTTGGGAGGCCGACATTTCTGCTGCAGGGTTGGAACAGATACTGGTTGGTTGAGGTCAAGGTAAGCCGGTTTGAGGCGGTCAACCACGAATGTTTTCTCCCTACCCTCATGTCTAAAAGGCACGTAGTCCTTTTGTGTCATAACACCTTGTATGGATCTTTATATGGGTGTTTATGTGGTGTCTGGTGCGCACCTCTCCTTATGAAGACATATTCGCAGTCTTTGAGATCCTTTGGGACGTAGGATGGAGCTGGTCTATGGCATGAGGTGCCCACTGTAGGTGTTTCCTCCTGGCTGTGAGCCACTGGCACAACTCTCCTGAGATTGTCAGTGGGGCCACAATGACAAGCTCAGTGGAGGATGTGGCCAAATCCTCCTTCGGCGTTCTGCAGATACCAAAGAGCACCCAAAGCAGCTCATTTACCTAATCTGGACTTGGAGGCATGCCATAATGGCTGACTTCAAATACTGATGGAACCTTTCCACCAGGCCGTTAGATTGTGGGTAGTAAGCGGTGATGTAATGTAATTGGGTCCCTAGGAGCTGTGCCAGTGCTGCCTATAGGCCAGATATGAATTGGTCCTCCCTGTCCGATGTGACATTGGAAGGAAGACCAAAAAAGGGTCATACAGCTGGTAATGCAGGCCCTGACGCAGGATGTCGTGGAAGTGTCTGAGAGCAGGATAGCTTCTGGCCATCTAGTAAACCTATCTACCATCGTGAACAAGTACATGGTGCCTCTGGAAACCAGCAGTGGCCCGATGATGTTCAAGTGTATGTGTACCACAACCGAAGACTGGGAGCAGTTCAAGATGCAGCAAAGGAGGACAAAGGGATTAATCAAGAGAGCAAAAATAAATTACAAAAGTAAGCTTGCGGCAAATATAAAAACCGACTGCAAAAGCTTTTATAAATATGTCAAGAGGAAAAGATTGGTGAAATCCAGAGTAGGCAGAATCAGGGGAATATATAATGGGGAATAAGGAAATGGCAGACCAATTAAATTCTTACTTTAGTTCTGTTTTTACAAGAGAGGATACAAATAACCTCCAAAGGATGTTGGGAAACATAGAGACTAATGCAAGGGAGGAACTGAAAGAAATCAGTATCTCTAAGGACATGGTCTTGGGGAAATTGATGGGATTGAAGGCAGATAAATCCCAAGGGCCTGATAATCTACATCCTAGGGTACTTAAGGAAGTGGCCATTCAGATAGCAGATGCTTTAAGAATTATTTTTCAGAACTCGATAGACTCAGGATCAGTACCCATGGATTGGAGGGTAGCTAATGTTACCCCACTATTTAAAAAGGGGAGTAGAGAAAAAGCGGGGAATTATAGGCTGGTGAGCTTTACATCAGTAGTGGGCAAAATGATGGAATCCATTATTAAGGATGTAATAACGGAGCACATGACTAGCAGAGAAGGGGTCGGATGGAGTCAACATGGATTTACAAAAGGTAAATCGTGCTTGACAAATCTATTGGAATTCTTTGAGATGGTGACAGGTAAAATAGATGGGGGAGAGCCAGTGGATGTGGTGTACCTGGACTTCCAAAAGGCCTTTGATAAGGTCCCGCATAAACGACTGGCTTCCAAAATCAAGGCTCATGGGATTAAGGGCAAAGTATTGATGTGGATTGAGAACTGGCTGGCAGGTAGAAGACAGAGAGTTGGGATAAATGGCTCATTTTCTGAGTGGCAGGCGGTGACCAGTGGGGTGCCACAGGGATCTGTACTGGGACCCCAGCTGTTCACAATTTACATTAATGATCTGGATGAGGGGATTGGATGTAATATCTCCAAATTTGCAGATGACACTAAGCTAGGAGGGGTTGTGTGCACGGAAGAGGGGGTCAGGAAGCTCCAGTGTGATTTGGATAAATTGAGGGACTGGGCAGATACATGGCAAATGCACTACAATGTGGATAAATGTGAGGTTATCCACTCTGGTCATACAAACCGGAGGGCAGATTACTATTTGAATGGCAATAGATTAAGAGATGGGGAAGTGCAGAGAGACCTAAGGGTACTTGTACACCAGTCTCTGAAGGCGAGCATGCAGGTACAGCAGGTGGTTAAAAAGGCAAATGGTATGTTGGCCTTCATATCAAGAGGGTTTGAGTATAGGAACAAGGATACCTTACTGCAGCTGTACAGGGCCTTGGTGAGACCACACCTGGAGTATTGTGTGCAGTTTTGGTCACCTTATCTGAGGAAGGATGTTCTTGCAATGGAGGGAGTGCAGAGGCGATTCACCAGGCTGATACCTGGAATGGCAGGAATGACTTATGAGGAAAGATTGCGTAAATTGGGATTGTACTCCCTGGAGTTTAGAAGATTGAGAGGGGATCTCATAGAGACATATAAAATTCTGGCAGGACTGGACAGAATGGATGCAGATGGGATATTTCCAATGATGGGAAAATCCAGAACCCGGGGCCATGGTTTGAGGATAATAGGCAAACCATTTAGGACCGAGATGAGGAGGAATTTCTTTACCCAGAGGGTGGTGAATCTGTGGAATTCATTGCCACAGAGGGCAGTAGAGGCAGGTTCATTAAATATATTTAAGAGGGAATTAGATATATTTCTTCAGGATAAGGGTATTAAAGGTTATGGAGAGAAGGCGGGGATGGGGTACTGAACTTTAAGATCAGCCATGATCTCGTTGAATGGTGGAGCAGACTCGAAGGGTTGAATGACCTACTCCTGCTCATATCTTCTATGTTTCTATGTTTCTTTGTCAAGTTGTCTGTGTGTTGGCAGGAAGGACTGAAGAGGGGCTTTCACATGCCTTTGTACCTTGGATGTCTGACAGTGCAGGCAAGTTCTGGGACAGTGGCTCACCTGTTTTCACAGGCCATGAAACATGAATCTGTCTGCAACCAGTTGAACTGTCACCTGGATGGATGGATGGGCCAATCTATGTAGCACGGCGAAGACGCGATGCCTCCACACAGCGGGAATGGTGGGCCTACATCAGCTGTTGGACACGTCACAGAGAAGTGTGGCTTCAGATGCCCTGAAATGCATGTCTTCCAGCTTGTAGTCCTGAATCTGCAGTTCAGTAGACTTGCCACTAGGCTGCTGCGAGCGCTGCATAGTTGATTCCAGGGGACAGGGAGAGCACAGACAGGATCGACATGCAGACAGAGCATCGGCCACGAGTTTGTTCTTGCCGGAAATGTGCTTGATAGCTGACATTTACTCTGTGATATAAGAGAGGTGACACTGCTGCCTTGCCGACCACTGGTACGACACCTTTGTGAAGGCAAAAGTGAGGGGCTTGTAATCGGTGAAGACCATGAAATCCTGTCCTTTGAGGAAATAGCAGAAATAGCATACATTGAAATAGAGGGCTAGCAATTTCCTGTTGAATGCAGTATACCACTGCTCTGGGGCTGTAGGTGTCTGCTGAAGAAAGTGAGCAGCCTCCAATGTCCATCAATCAGCTGCTCCAGGATGCCACTGATGACTGTGTTGGATGTGTCGACTGTGAAGGCAGTGCGGATGCACTAGAAGGGTGGCATTGGTCAGAGCATCTTTGGCCTGGTCAAAAGCTGCTGAAGACTTCACGTCCCAGCAGAGTTCTTTAGTCTGACTGGATAGCAGCTTGAAATGATGTCACATGATCCTGGAAGCTGACGGCAGGAGCTGATGGTAGAAGTTGACCATCCCAACAAACTCCTTCAAACCTTTGACTGTAGTTGTCATAGCGAACTTACGAATGCCCTCAACATTTGATGGAAGAGGGACCACACCATGTCGATCAATGTGGTGCTCAAGGAAATCAATGGCCGTCAGGCCGAACTGACATTTCGATCAGTCACTCGCAGAGCATCTGCAGGTGTGTTAGATGATTCTGTCGCGAAGGACTGATGATGAAGAAGTTGATAAAAATGAAATCCAGACTATGCCCCACCATGAGTCTCTGTAAAGTCTGCACTGTGTTTTTGAGGCCAAATGGCATGTTGAGGAACTCAAAAAGGCCGAACAGTGTGTTGAGGGCTGTCTTGGTACCCCCTAATCAGATTGATTTTTTGAGAAGATCCTCACTCCATTTAGATTAGTCATGAAGTCCTGGATGTGGGGAACCAGGTACCAGTCGGCTGTCATGTTGTTGAGCTGGCAGTAATCCCCACAAGGTCTCCCTCCCACAGATGAACAGCACCATGTGTAGAGGAGAGGTCCAAGCGTCGAATGATTCCCATCTCCTTCTTCCTGAATTCTTCCTGCCGAACCACAAATTGTTGGGAGGAAGCCTAAGAGCCCGGGTATGTAGGTGTGGTTCCCATGGGGATGTGGTGCTGGACACGATGTTTCGAGACTACAGTGGCAAACTGTGGCATTATAATGGCTAAGATTCCGGCAAACTCATTGTTCGATAAGGTTACCAAGTCGAGGTGGGGGGCCGGAAACTTTGCTTTTTGAAGGGTGAAGATCTGGACGGTCGTGGAATTGACTAGATGGTGCCCTTTTAAGGTCCACCAGGAGGCAGTGGGCTCGAAGGAAGTCTTCGGCCAGTTGGGGTTGAGACATGTCCAACAAAGTGAAGGCCCATGTAAAGCGGCAGGAGCCGAACTCGAGCGGGATGGTCTGCATCACGTACGTGCATGTGCTGCTATTGTTGGCGGCAATGGGGGACGGTCCCTTCCCAGTGTGGGTATCTCAGTTCGAGGGGAGCATGATGCTGACCTCTGTCCACGTCGACAGTGCCGCTCCTGTAGATAAAGTAGACTGTCTCAGTGACCAACCGTCATAGCTATCTGTGATGGCCAGCCCTGGTGTTTCCAGGATGGAAGTTTCAGAACCCCATTTCTGATGGTAGAAACACCACCGCTCAGAGTTTGAGTCTCCACCTGCAGCAGCTATCTCCGGCCTCCTCGGTGGAGTGGGTGAGAGTTGGGTCGCTGGCGTGACGCAGCAACTAGGTCAACAGACACCCCGCCATATAGTTTAGCATGCCATAGGACATCCACACGAGTTGCTAACCTGTGTGGGTCACTGAAGTAATCATCCACGAGAAATAAGCGGATGTCTTCCTGCATCTGTTTGAGAAATATCTGCTCGAACAGTAAGCAGGGCTTGTGGCAGTCCATTAATGCCAGCATATCGTTCATAAGGGTGGACGGCATGCGAATGCCTAGGCCATCCACATGGAGCAGCCATGCCGCTCGTTCATGGTTGGGAAGGTGAAGGAGCGGATAAGGAACGCATTAATTGCCTTGGACCTGTCGGCAGCTGGCGGGTGATATAAGTCAATAATTAATTCAGCAGTTTCCTAGTTTCCACTCTTGTGGAGTGTGGTGATCTACCTGATCTGAAATTGGGCCTCAGCCGGTTCAAACCAGAGTAGCAGCTGTGAAGTCCAAAAGACCAGCAGCTTCAACGAGACTGTGTTCTCTGCACTCGTGTCATTCATTGTGGGTCCAAAATGCCATTTTGGACCACTGTGGTCAGTGTGCTGTGCAACAAATGAAAGAAAAAAAAATCACACAGAAGCTGTGAGTGAGTTGAGCCAACTAACTGACTTTTCTGGAACTCTCCGAGAGCTTATCAGCATCACTCCCATGATCCTTTTTGGCCCATCCCACCAGGACCATAGTGATGTCAGCCCAGTGTGAGCCTACACCTCTGTCACCCGGTTCGCTTGTGGATAAGTACAACTTGCTACACCTTCATATTTAAAGGGCATTACGGTTAGCGAGCTGGGTTCAAATATGGCGCTGTCTGTAAGCAGTTTGTAATTCTCTCCATGCCTGTGTGGGCTTCCTCTGGGGTGCTCCCATTTCCTCCTATCCTCCAAAAACATTCGGAGTTTGGAGGTTAATTGGCATATTTGGGTGGCAAGGGCTCGTGGGCTGGAAGGGCCTGTTACAATGCTCTTTCTCTAAATTCAATTAAATTAAGATTAAGTTTCCTCTGTAACCCTACTCTGCCTGAGTCTACAAACAGGAGACAAGAACAACAAACAGTTCAGATCTGTCATTTACTTGAGAGGTTATGCTCCAAAGAAATAGCTGTAAAAAATAGTGGTTGGATAAATAAAAAAGATTTAGATTAGAGAGTGAAAGAAAATGAACCCAGTAGAAAAGATGATGGCTGGAAAACATTTAGAATTCAGCAGAAGAAGACAAAAGGACTAATTAGAAGGGTGAAAATAGAGCACAAGGAAATTTAATCTAAATTTAATTTAGAACTACAGGCCCTTCCAGCCCATGAGCCCCTGCCCTCATTTGTCTGAGTAGGCCCACTGGATCCTGGATCACTTTGCTGCCAATGCTCTCTCACTTTGTATGTCTCAAATCCACAATCCCTGGTCCACACTCATAAGCCTATTGTAGACTAGAAAACCTTTCCTCTCTATTGTAATCCAACAGTTCACCCTCTCATTATACAGATTATTTTTTTTGCATTAATGCTCAAATCCATTATGCTCTGCCTCATTGGAAAATAGTTGAGGTTTACACATCCTGATTTGTGACTTGCTTCAGGGATAATATACCTATATTTGTTTCTTGGATCAACAGAAAACCTGCAGTGTCCTTAAGACCCTGTTTGCTTATGAATAGATACTGTTTAGCTGCCTCATTTGGATTTGCTAATCATCTGATTCAACCAGATCCGGGATGGATGTTTCCTTATATTTACATTCTTGCATCTGAAGTGAATGGAGACTTTTATCTTTCCTGATTTCTACCTTCTTCTGACATTTGCACCTTAGTGGGCTATGTCCAACCTGATGACAATTATCTGCCATGAGATCTGTGACTGGGGAAAGTGAAGGGTTGGTGACCTCAAACAATAACAACCTGCGAAGGAGCTGCTCACCAGAAGGGAGCGACAAACCTACATATTACATCCCCATTCACCCCAGCCTCAAGTTCTCTTTGATTTGATGTTGGCAGATAAAATAATTAACTATAACTCTGGGGAATATAACAATGACTACATTTCATATTGCAGGGTCTTTAGGTAATAAGGACACATCAGTATTGTCAGAATCTCCTAGTCCTGGTTCCTGAGGGTGGAGTTCCCGCGGGGACCACTGAAGGACACCTTACTTCACTACACTATGATGGGTCAGGGAAGCACACAGCAGAAAAGTTCATGCCCCCACCTACCAGGAAGCTGGTGGAATAATTGGGGATCTGTGCTTTGAGTGTAAGATAGGTGAGAGCAACCTCCATTTTGGGATTATGACGGCGGGAGGGAAGTGAGTCAGATAGATTAGCAGGACCTGAGCCCCTAAAGAAAATAAATCAGAAAGATGGATGGCATAGGAATTTGCAATAAGCTGAGGGAAATGCAATACCTCCTTCCACTATGTGGACGTCTCACTGTACAGCTATTCCTTAACTTAAAAACAGATGAGTTTCTGGAATCTACTTTATTGAGCTAAATACCTTGGGGGTATTTTGGTCCAATTGGCAAAGAATGACATGTTATTCATGGCAGGGAAACAAAAAAAGATTTGTACCCAAAGAGTCAATGGCAATATATGAAAATTCACAAATTCAAGATTTGTAACTCAAGGAATATCCATGGCTTTATTTCAAGAAGCATGCCAAGATATTCCATCATTAACCATTTGCCTTGCAAAGCTGTAAAAATGATGAAAAGACAGGTCTCTGTACAATGACCTTTTTTCAAGACTATTGGAATACACAGTGGATAGTAAGGTTCTTCTGCGCCTCTTGTATGGTTTAGGTAATTTCAAAATGGAGGCTGGAAAAACAAACTATCTGAGTGAATAAAAGATGCACATTTTATTTAAGAAAAAAGTCAAGAAAGTGTGATTAAGAAAGGTTGATTGACTAACTTTACTTGAAAATATGATATTCTTGCCTATGAAATTGTTATTTTCAGTAATGTGCATTTTATAACATGTCCAATGCCTGATGTATTAGGGTCAATGAGATGAGGTAAGCAAAGATCTCCATACTTGCTTTGATGCTGCTTAATTCTGTTTAGTCAAATGAGCATTTAATGTTAAGGTCTTTTCAAGTCCCTATGTAATATCCAATTTCCATTATTCTGTGCACATTGACATACGTTGCAGCAACGAGATGCTTCACATAGAACTAATCATATTAGCACACATAGCATGAGGAGTCATCCTCTCATTTTTTTAGTGATCTATGAAGCGCTCACCCTGTGACTGGATTTCTCCCAAGTGCTTCGGTTTCCTTGCACACTCCAAAGACATGCTAGTTGGTTACTGTGGATTATCCCTGGTGTATGTGGTTGGTGGGAAAATTAGTGGTGGCAGCGTGACAGAGAATAATTTACAAGGAAATAAATGGAGAGATGGGATTAATGGAATTGTTCTTAGAGCTGGTATAGACTCAAATGTCTGAGGGATCACTTTCTTTATTGTAACAAAATATGTATATGAATTTTTAATTAGATCAGTTAGAGAATGAAGAATAGCTTGTGTCATGATCTTATGATGGGATATTGATGAATGTGCAAATATGATTGGTTTCATGTGAACTAGCTAGTATGTATTTGTGGTGACATGCCATTACACCACTAGGTCACCAGGAGCCACCACCTGATGACCCTGTATATAAAGGGGATCGGAGCTCATGCTCCTCCTTCTGACCTGAGCTTACACAGAGGCAAGACTTAGCTGTATATATCACTCTATTAAAGCTTGTATTTAATCTTCACTCTGCTTCGCGTGGTTGATGTCAGACTCAATTTAATAGTGATTTATATCTGGGATGGAAGCAACTCCTGTCCTCACCCACGGTCCCAACTCCATAGAAATCAGATCTGAGGATCCGAAACTGAAGATGTCCCCCCACGCACGTGCAGCTGAGTATGGACCAGGCGGGGAGCCGCGGGACTGAAGCTGCGGCGGAGAGAAGCACTCGCCCCGTGACCGAGGACTGCGAGGGGGACAGAAGCACTTGAGAACAGGTAAAGAACGGCTCAGAGCCCTGCCTGTTAAGTAACTCTCCAGGACCGGGTCCAGCCATGCAGCCTATTGGACTCTGCTCGATAGTCAAGGGTTGCGACAAGTGCAGGCAGAAGGCATATGGCAAGTAGCACACCCTATCTCGATCTACTGCCAGGATCGCGAGGACAGCCCACTCCCCCAGAGACAACCCCAGTTAACCCCAACTCCCCAGAGGGCACACATGCTTCCCCAGGATCAAGTGGTCGCATGGAGAAGGAATCAGGCTCAGTATGTGCCCCCACTGCCATAGAATCAGAGACTCAAGTTTAGCCAGGTGCTGAGGCCAGACAGGCTGGAACTGGACCCCAAGACCCCCGGGGTAAGCATTCACGTCAACTGGTGGCAGAAGTGTTTTCTAAACTACGTGGGGGTTGATGGGGTGTTGGAGGAAGAAATGCTTATGCTACTGCTGGTGCAGCTGGGGGGATCACCTGTTGCTCCCTTATACAGGAGGCTAAATCCTATCAAGAGGCTATGAGCACCTTGCAGAGACACTTTAATAAAGGGCACAGCAAGCTCCACCCCAGACACAGGCTCTTGACCAGGTCGCAGCAAGCCGGGGAGTCTTTTGGGGATTTCATCCTCGCCCTGTAGGACTTCGCTAGGGAGTGTACTTTTAAAGCTGTATCTGCTCGAGTGTATGCGAACGAGCTCATAAGAGACAGGATTGTAGCAGGCGTCAGATCTACCGAGATCAGGTAGAGGCTGCGAGAAAAGGGGACAGTCAGGCTGGAGGTAGCAGAAATTATCACAGAGGCTCTGGAAGATACTAGAAAGGAACTAGAGGAGTATACCTTGCTGGACTCATTAGCCCTGCACAGGGAGAGGAACACTAGTGCTCAAGGGCAACATATAGCAGCAGTGTCCCCACTGGAACGCTCCAAATGCTCTTTTTGCAGGCAGCACAAGCACCCCAGAGCTCTCTGCCCAGCTAGAGAAGCGAGCTGCTCAAACAGGTGAAAGAAAGGGCATTATGCCAAAGTCTGCAGAAGCCCTAAGGCTCCCGCCAAAGCATCTTCTCATGTAAATGAGAGGTAGGAAAGCTCTTCTCCTTCCTCCTCAGGTCGACAGAAACAGAGTGCCATGTGCAGCCGGCCATGTTGGACAAAGGTTGCCGGACAGAGGAAACCACCATCGGGGGAGGAATACAACCCAGAGTTCTACTATGACCAGGATGCTAAATACCAGAATGGAGGACATGCCATGCTGGCCTCTCTATGTCTAGATTAGGCAAGTCCTCACGATTTATCAAATGAGACTGTTAGTATTAAAATTAATGGGTCGAAAGTAAATTGCCTGATGGACAGCCACACAGCTAAAGTGACACACTTCTGCAAGGTCACGTTGGAAGTACAAGGCACAGAGTATGAGAAATTTAAATTGTTAGTTCTTCCCCATCTATGTGCTCCCATCCTGCTCGTGGTGGACTTTCAATGTCAATTGGAGAGAATCACAATGGTACACAATGTGCCCCTTCCCCCTCTGCTCCTTAAGAACAAACAGCTTTGTAATCCGACAGCCCTAAATGTAGAATTCCCCCCCCTCCCAACTATTCACGCACCTCATCCCGGCCTGCATGCCAATAACCACCAAGTGCAAGAGGTACAGCCCACGGGATAGAGAGTTCATTAGAGCGGAGGTTCGCAGATTCCTACAAGAGGGCATTATAAAGAAGAGCTTCAGCCTATGGAGAGCCCAAGTAGTTGTAGTAAGGCTGGGGGAAAAGCAGCGGATGGTGGTCGACTACAGTCAGACCATCAACAAGTTTACGCAGCTGGACGCCTACCCACTACTACGCATAGCCAGCATGGTGAACAGCATTGTGCAGTACAAGGTGTTCTCCACTATAGACCTCAAGGCAGCGTATCACCAGTTGTCCATCAGAGAGAGCGACTGTATATATATGGTGTTTGAGGCAGATAGCAGACTGTACCAGTTTCTCCGTCTCCCCTTTGGCATCACTAATGTGGTGTCACTGTTCCAGCAGGAGATGGATTGCATAGTAGATGAGTATCAACTCCAGGCAGTGTTCCCTACCTTGACAATGTTACCATTTGCGGCCACTCTCAAGCCGACCATGATATGAACCTCAAGTGCTTCTTCCAGGCAGATAAGGAATGTAACCTAATATACAATAAGGACAAATGCGTCTTCAGTGCTAAGAAACTGGCTATCCTGATATACGTAGTACAAAACAGGAAAATCGCCCTGGACCCTGCCCACAAGCACCCTCGCCTAGACCTCCAAGTCCCTCACAGACAGAAAACGTTAAAGAGATGATACTATTCGCAGTGGGTTTCCGACTATGCCAACAGGGCCCCTCCCCCCACTCATAAAAGCCTCGGCGTTTCCCCTCGGCCCTGCGGCTGTCAAAGTCTTTACAGAGATTAGGGACCTGATTGCAAAAGCAACCCTACGGGCCATAGATGAGACGATCCCCTTCTAAGTGGAGATAGATGCCTCAGATGTAGCACTAGCGGCCACACTGAATCAGGAGGGGTGACCGGTAGCCTTTTTCTTGCGGACCCTACAGGGGTTAGAGGTGAGACACTCGGCAGTGGAAAAGGAGACACAGGCCATCGTAGAAGCAGTGAGGCATTGGAGACATTACATGGCTTGTAAACGCTTCACTCTGGTCACGGACCAACAATCTATGGCATTCATGTTCGATAACCAGAATGGGGAAAATAAAAAAAGACAAAATTTTACGCTGAAGGATAGAACTCTCCATGTATAATTATAACATTCTATATCATCATGGGAAGCTCAATGAGCACCCAGATGCGCTGTCCAGGGGCATCTGAGTGGCCCTCTATCACACATCCCAGCTGTAGAGCTTGCACAATGAGCTGGCCACCCAGAGGTCGCTAGATTGTTCCATTTCATAAGGACCCACAAACTCCTGTTCTTGGTGGAGGAGGTAAGGACAGTAAACAAGGGCTGTCCCATCTGTGTGGAATGCAAACTGCAGTTCCACTGGCCAGACAGGGCTACATTGATAAAAGCCACCAGACCCTTTGAACGCCTCAGCCTCGACTTTAAAGGCCCGCTCCCTTCCTACGACAGGAATGTACTTCTTTAATGCTATAGATGAATACTCTTGCTTCCCTTTCGCAATTCTATGCCCCGATGTGTCGGCAGTCACAGTAATAAAGTGCCTGCAATCTATTTTCAGCATGTGTGGGTTCCCCAGCTATAAACACACTGACAGGGGTGCTGTATTCATGAGTGCAGAAATCCAGAGTACTTACGGGACAGAGGTATTGCCACAATCCACACTACAAGCTACAACCCCAGGGGTAATGGGTAAGTGGAAAGGGAAAATGCCACTATTTGGAAAACAGTACTGTTGACCTTAAAGGCAAAAGGCCTACCTGTGGCAAGATGGAAGGATGTGTTACTGTAGGCTTTACATTTGATACGCTCACTGTTGTGTACCACCACAAACATGACTCCACATGACCGCTTGTTTTCATTTTCAAGGAAAGCCACGACGGGCACGGTGCTGCCTAGATGGCTGATGACACTGGGTCTGGTGCTTCTCCGGAAGCACTGCAGGCTCCAAAAAATAGACTCACTGGTGGAGCCATTAGAGCTGAGGCATGCAAACCCCCACTATGCGGTCATCACATTCAGGGATGGATGGGAAGATTCTGTAGCCATCAGGGACATTGCACCAGCTGGTATTGTGTATGATGAGGAAGGATCACGGACCCCAGCGGACTAGCAAGATGGACAGCAAACATCAGGAAAACAAACCATCATATCACCCCAAAACGAACTGCTGACTGATACACCCCCAACAGCCAGTACCCGTCCGGAAAGCCCTACATCCCCCCAGCATACCCCTACTCTGCAGCCGATGAGCAGCCCTCAACCACCCAACATCAGGACCTCTTACCCCCAACACCCCCCACCTCCCCTGCCCCAGTACCCCGAAGGTCCAAGAGACTAAGGAAAGCCCACCAGATCCTGGACATGAACTTGCAGGGAGAGGGGTAGTGGCCAACTTCTTTTAGGGGGGGTGAATGTGGTGATATGCCATTACACCACTAGGTCACCAGCTGACGACCCTGTATATAAAGCCGATCGGAACTCAAGCTCCTCCTTCTGACCTGGGCTTGCACAGAGTCAAGACCTAGATGTGTATATCACTCTATTAAAGCCTACATTTAACCTTCACACTGCTTCGTGTGGTTGATGTCAGTCTCAGTATTAAAACATGATTAATTTGCATTGAATAAAGGTTCTCACTTATGACATTACAACTTGAAACCAGAATAATATGGAATGTTAAATATGACTCAGTTGCGTGACATTTAGAGAATGATAAAGTCAAGCAACTTTTATAGAACTTAGATGATCAGTGAGGACTAAAGAGAATTAATACCTAGCAATACCCATCAGGGCGTACAATTAAAAAAAGATTCCTGGAAGAATTTATGCCCACAATTGGGATTTTATGTTACATGATAGTGTTCTGTATATTATCTTTTGTGAAATCATGGCATTAGTCAGCACTCCAAATTCATTCTAAGGTGCTGAATGAGAATTGACTGTGTAACCTTGGAAGAGACATTTAATTTTGCCACATCAGTATGATATCCATCAAGGGCAGAAACTTGTGAGGTACTTTCAAAAATATCAAAGTCTGTTCTCACCTCGATAGAAGAGGTGCAAGAGAGCTTTGTTGAAACTGGGATTCTGAGAAATGTTGGAGACCTGGGGCCAAGTGGTAGCTGGCAATTTTCCCTTCACATTGGCAGTCATGTTATCCTCCAGTGCTCCTTTTAATTGCAATCAACCCATGGTTAGTTATTATGAGCTATTAGTTCTCCTTAACCGTCAATTGCCCATCTACTCTGCTTCCTCCCATTTCAAATTCCCCTGTCTTTCAAATTGGTGTAATTACTGATGCATTTATCAAAAAGTAGGTTGGTGGGATTGATAACCACAATTTTGGAAAGATTGACACTCTGAAGGATTGATTAATAGGTAGATGTTCAAGTATAGGCCTTGTTATCAAGACCATGCTAATATCAAGAATAACTCTTAATTTGGCAGTTCTCTGAAGCATCACAAAGGCGAAAATTATAGGTATGTATCCCATCAATCCAGCTTTTATGTTTCAAAAATTGAGAGCATTAAGCTATGTGTTTGTCTTTGAATTATTAAAAAAATATTCAATAACCTGAATGTGGAAGTTAGCATGATAAATAAAAGAGAAAAGTTAGCATGATAAATAAAAGAGAGGAGTGTGGAAAAAGTAAAAGCAAAAGATAAAAAAAAGAGAAAACTAAGAGTAGAGGGGTTAAAAGTCAAGTGCAAAAGAGGCGAAGATTACCGGATCTTAAAAGCACAATGAGTATCAGGACACTTTATCTGAATGCCCGTAGCATTTGAAACAAGGTCAATGAACTTGTGGGACAAATCAGTACAGGGGGGTATGATTTAGTGGCCATTACAGAAAAGTGGCATGGATTGGGAATTAAATATCAAAGATAATAAGGAAGGACAGGCAGAAAGGCAAGGGAGGTGGGGTAGAGCTCTTAGTTAAGGATAAGATCAGGGCAATAGTGAGACATGATGTAAGATCTAAGGAACAAAATGCTGAGTACATTTGGGTAGAGATTAGGAATAGAAAATGGAAAAATCACTAGTGGGAGTTGTCCATAGGCCACCCAATAATAACATTATAATAGCACAGGCAATAAACCAAGAAATATCTGAGGCATGTAAAGATGGAACAGCCGTTATTGTGGGAGACTTTAACATGCATATAGGTTGGGTGAAACAGGTTGGTCAAGGCAACCTTAAGGAGGATTCAATCGGAGGAAGTCACGTGATGGAGTAGTGACCGGTAAGAAAATACCAGCCCTCTCCAGAAAAGTTTAAAAAAAGTAAAGAAAAAGCAAAGCCACAAACACAGAAACCAAAACAAATTAAAAATAAAAGTGTAGAGAAAATGGCAGCAAAGAAAGAAAAACCAAAAACAATGGGAAGAAAAGAAGAAGGAAAGATGTCGGAAGAGAAAAGTGAAGGCCTTACCTGTACGAGGAGGCCCACCGTGGAGAGAGAAGCCGCTCCCTGAGGTCAGTGGAAACCCCGAACTCAGGACTACAAAGATGGCTCACGGAGCCAAACAAAAGTGCGCAACCATTTGCGCATGCGCGGATGCACAAGACAAAAACAACACAGATGGGAGGGGGAACCAGCTGAGGAGTAAATCTCCACAGCTGAAACAGACAAGAATAACACAACAGCAAGACTCTCAACAGGACAACAAAGAAAATAACGGGAACAAGAAGGAAGAGAATAAAAAAAGGAAATTAGAGAAACAAGAGACAACCAACCCAGAGGAAGAAGACCAACACCTTTAATAAAAATAAGAAGAACAAAAATACCCAACAAAATAAAATAAACAACCCAACAAGAAAATCAGAAGAGACAGAGGTAAAAGACACAGATCCTGGACTCAGAAGAAGAGGAGGGAGAACACAGAGAAATGGAAGATGAAGGGAAGGGACAGTACATGGATACAAAAAATTAAATATATGGAAACATTAAAAGAATGGCTGACACAAGAATTCAGTGAAATAAAAAGAAGAATAAAAGGTACAGAAGAAAAAGTGAATAGATTAGAGATGATCATGACAGAAATAGGAAAAAGAGTAGACAAGGTGGAAGAACGAGAAACAGCCATAGAAATGGAGGTAGATGACTTAAAAAAGAAATTAGAAGAATTTGATAAAAAAATTTAAAGAAACAAAGGAGCTGTTAGCTCAGAAGAGAGATATAATGGAAAATTATAATAGAAGAAACAATATAAAGATAGTGGGCCTTAAGGAAGATGAAGAAGGCAAAAATATGAAAGAATTTATAAAAGAATGGATTCCCAGGGTCCTAGAAATGCCAGAATTACAGGAAGGAATGGAAATAGAAAGATCACACAGAACATTAGCCCCAAAACCACAACCACAACAAAAACCAAGTTCCATTCTAGTAAAATTCGTAAGATATACGACAAGAGAAAATATATTGGAGAAGGCAATGAAAAATATAAGAGAAGACAAAAAACCACTGGAATACAAAGGTCAAAAATTTTTTTTCTACCCAGACATAAGTTTTGAACTCGTGAAGAAGAGGAAGGAGTTTAATGCAGCAAAAACAACCCTATGGAAAAAAGGTTATAGATTTATGTTAAAATATCCAGCGGTGCTTAAAATAGTTATCCCGGGGCAGCAAAGCAAACTGTTCTTGGATCCGGAAAAAGCACGAAAATTTGCAGAACACCTACAAAACAGACAGAGAGATGAAGAGATGTAAAAAGAACAAAAATGACAACAAACTATATATAAAGAAGAAGAATAAAGTATAAGTAAGAACTAAGAAGGGAAAGAAAGGAAGTAAGGAGGGAATTAAGAGAGTGAGCTTTGTTATATATGAAGATTAAACTCTTTTCTGGGGGGGCTGGGTGGGGAAGAATAACAGTCACTGCGAAATCAGTTGACTCTTGTGAGCAGGTTCGCAAATCCAAATGGAGAGGGGAGATGTGGTTGCCCGACAAGGGACAAAGGGAACTCAGAGAGGGGCGGGACTATTGGGGTTAAAGGAATTTTAGATATGAGAATAGTGGAAATATTTTATGTTTTAGAAATGTTGTCTTATAATGTATTCAAAAAAAGAAAACAGAAATGGATAAGAAGGGAAGGTGGTGATGAGGAAATGGAAAGGAAAGATAAAAAAAGTATGAAATGGCCATGTTGAACTATATGACTTTAAATATTAACAGAATACATAACCAAATCAAGAGGAAAAAGCTGTTAAATTTACTGAAGAAAGAAAAAATTGATATAGCATTCATGCAAGAAACACATCTAACTGAAGTGGAACACAAGAAATTAATGAGAGATTGGATAGGAAATGTAACAGCAGCATCATATAATTCAAAAGCCAGAGGAGTAGCTATATTAATCAATAAAAATGTACCAATCAAAATAGAAGAGGAAATAATAGATCCAGCAGGGAGGTATGTAATGATAAAATGTCAGATATATTCAGAATTTTGGAATTTACTCAATGTATACGCACCTAATGAAGAAGATCAAAAATTTATGCAAGATATCTTTTTGAAGATTGCAGATACGCAAGGGAATATACAAATAAAAGGGGATTTTAACCTTAATTTGGACTCAAACATGGATAAAATTGGAAAAAAGACTAACAGAAAGAACAAAGTAACCAAATTTATAATTAAATCGATGCAGGAAATGCAACTTTTGGATATATGGAGGAAACAACACCCAAAGGAAAAGGAATATTCATATTATTCAGGTAGACGTAAAACATACTCAAGGATAGACCTATTCCTGTTATCAGCCCACTTTCAAGAAAACGGAATATGAAGCTAGATTGTTATCGGATCACTCACCCCTGTTATTGGCAATAGAGCTGGAAGACATCCCACCAAAAATGTATAGATGGAGATTAAACTCCATGCTACTTAAAAGACAGGATTTTAGAGAATTCATTGAGCGACAAATTAAAATGTACTTTGAAATAAATACAGAATCAGTGAAAAATAAATTTATACTATGGACGCAATGAAAGCATTCATCAGAGGACAGATAATAAGTTATGTAACTAAGATGAAGAAGGACTACAATCGAGAAATAGAACAGTTGGAAAGGGAAATAACAAATACAGAAAAAAGAATTAGCAATAAAGGAAGATACAACTAAATGAAGAGAATTGACAGACAAGAAAATAAAATATGAAACACTACAAACATATAAGGTGGAGAAGAACATAATGAAGACAAAACAGAAGTATTATGAGCTAGGATAAAAAACACACAAAATACTAGTGTGGAAGCTTAAGACAGAACAAACTAAAAGAACGGTATTGGCATCAAGGAAAAAGGACAAACAAATTACATATAACCCAATAGAGATCAACGAAAACTTCAGGGAAGACTATGAACAACTATATCAAACTAAAAATGAAGGGAAAGAAGACAAAATAGATGAATTTCTAACTAAAATTGAACTACCGAAATTGCAAGCAGATGAGCAAAATAAATTAATAAAACCATTTGAAATAGAAGAAATACAGGAGATATTAAAAAACTACCGAACAATAACCGGGAGAGGATGGACTCCCAATAGAATTCAATAAAACATTTAAAGACTTATTAATTCTTCCTCTCCTGGAAGTAATAAACCAGATTGAAAAAACACAAAACATAGCAGATTCATGCAAAACAGCAATAATTACAGTAATACCAAAGACGGGGAAAGATCCACTAACACCAGCATCATATAGACCAATATCTCTACTTAACACAGATTATAAGATAATAGCTAAACTATTAGCAAACAGATTGGCCAACTGTGTACCAAAAAATAGTAAAACTAGACCAAACAGGATTTATTAAAAAAAGACGAACAATGGACAATTTCTATAAATTCATTAACTTAATCCATGCAGTACAAGGAAACAAAACTCCAACAGTGGTGGTTGCTTTAGATGCAGAGAAAGCCTTTGACAGAGTAAAATGGAATTATTTATTCAAAGAACTACAAAAATTCAACCTACCAGAGAAATATATTAATTGGATTAAAGCGTTATATAAGGGACCATTGGCGAAAGTGACAGTAAATGGATATATATCAAACCAATTTAAATTAAGCAGATCAACAAGGCAGGGATGTCCACTATCTCCCTCACTGTTCGCGTTAGCTATAGAACCACTAGCAGAATTGATAAGAACAGAAAATAAAATAAGAGGGATAAAAATAAAAGTGAAGGAATATAAAATCAGTCAATTTGCAGATGACATTATAATATACTTAACAGAACCAGAAATATCAATAAAAGAATTACATAAGAAATTAAAGGAATATGGAGAAGTATCGGGGTACAAGATCAAAGCAAATAAATGTGAAGCAATGCCAATGAATAATGTGGATTTCACGAAGTTTAAGAAAGAATCACCATTTAGATGGCAAACACAATCAATTCGATACCTAGGTATACAACTAAATAATAATCTCAGCTATCTATATAAATTAAATTATCAGCCATTAATGAAAAAAATTACAAGATGACTTAGAGCACTGGAAAGACTTACCACTAACACTGATAGGAAGGATAAACTGTATTAAAATGAACATCTTCCCAAGGATACAATACCTATTTCAATCATTACCAATTCATCTAACAGAAAAATTCTTCAAGGAGCTAAAGAAAATAATAAGGAAATTCTTATGGAAAGGGGGGGAAACCGAGGATAGCACTAGATAAATAAACAGAATGGTACAAACAAGGAGGCTTACAACTACCAAACTTTAAGAATTATTATAGAACAGCACAATTAAGATACCTATCAGATTTTTATCAAACAAGGGAAAAACCAGATTGGACCAGATTAGCGCTAGATTAAATAGGGGAGAAGATACCTGAACATATACTATATAAGTGGGATGAAAAATTGATGCAACGTAGGAATTCACCAGTATTGCACCATCTGCTCAACATTTGGTAGAAGATTCACGTAGAAAGGAATAAAATAAATTATCAACTACCAAAATTAATATTGACACAAAATCAACTAATCCCTTTCACAATAAATAACCTTTCCTTCAGAGAATGGGAGAGAAAAGGGATCAAAAGAATAGAAAATTGTTTTTCAGGAAATAAATTATTATCTTTTGAACAAATGAAGGACAAATATAATATAACTCATGATACAATGTTTGCATACCACCAACTGAAAACCTACTTGAAGGACAAATTGGAAAACAGTCTGAGGTTACCAGAAGGAAGCAATTTTGAATATGTGATTACAGACACAATGATAATTAAAAAATTTATAACAAACATGTACATCAAACTGCAAGAAAAGGAGAACGAGGAAACAAACTGTAAACCTAAACAAAAATGGGAACAAGATCTAAACATAAAGAATGAAACATGGGAAAAGCTGTACTCCGGAACTATGAGAAATAAAATAAACACGAGGTTACACATGATACAATATAATTGGTTACACAGGCTATACATCACACCCCAAAAGTTAAATAAATGGGACCCAACAGTATCAGACAGATGTTTTCACTGTAAAAAGGAAATGGGAACAACAATACATGCAATTTGGGATGTGAGAAAGTGAAAAAATGTTGGGAAGATCTAAACCAGATATTAAATAAAATCACAAAAAGTAATATACCAAAAAATCCAGAGATCTTCCTTCTAAGTAATATAAGAAATAAAGAATTTGGACTCGATTTAGATGGAGCACAAAAAAGATTTATTATGATAGCCTTAGCTGTAGCAAAAAAATGTATTATGTCAATCTGGAAATTAGAAGACAACTTGAGAATACAACAATGGTACATATAAATAAATAAATGTATTCCATTAGAAAAAATAACATATAATTTAAGAAATAACATCACAATATTCGAACAAATATGGGAACCATACATGAAGCACAATAGAGAAATCCTACCACGGATCTCCACCACCTAAAATGACAGAAGGAGAAGACAACGAAATGAACTGACTCAGTATATAAAAATAAAAGACAAAAAATACTTGTTTATTTTTATTAAGTGATGACATTGTTTAACAGGTTTAATGTATCTTATAGATTGAACTTTGAATAAATGGGAAGGGGGTGAGGGAGGGAGGGAAGGGAGGGGGATGGAAGAGAGGGGGAAAAGGGAGATAATGACACTGTATATATCGAAGAGAAAAATGTCTGTATGTATTTTGGTCAGTATGGTTTATAGTGTGAAAAATTAAAAAAATTAAAAAAAAAGAAAATAAGTAAGGTGGATTCAACCGAACGCATTTGGGATGGCTTTCTTAAACAGAAGCTACAGGGAACATGTTATCTTGGATCTGGACCAGTGCATTGAGATGAGCAAAATTAGTGATCTTGTTGGTTAGAGATTCTCTTAGAAAGCGTGATTACTGCATGATTGAGTTTATCATACAAATGGAGGTCTAAAACATATGTGTCATGCCGAAACAAGGGAAACTACATGGGGATAAGGGAGGAGTGGGCCAGGATAGATTGACAATGTAGGCTACATGGAGGGATGGTTGAGGAAGGTGGAGGATTTTCAAAGGGATTTTTCCACGGTGCTCAATAAATGTATATTCCAGTTAAAAGCAAGAGCAGTAAGGATGGAGGCAGCCAGCCTTTGGAGAATTAAGGAGATCAAGGAAGGCATCAAACTAAAGCTTGTATGTTCAACGTCTCTAAGAGCAGTGGAAAACCAGAATTTGGGAACCTTTAAAAAAAAACAACAAAGAACCACAAAGCAAACAATAAAGAAAGGGAAGGTAGACAATGAGGATCTTTGGTTCACAGTCCAATCTCACTTCTCATTCTTCCAAGTTCTCTGGTTGTAGGTAATCATTATACTGTACACAGAATTTGACATGTATAAAGGTCACCAAACTTTGGACCTCGCAAAGTAAATAGTTATTGCTCTTTGTAGGTTTGCAGAGAGAGATGTGTGGTTCCAAGATTTCCACAACTGAGGTACCACCATTAGTCACCTCGATATCTTGCTGATGAAACTTGCCCTGTCAGGGTTCTCCAGATGATAACCTCTTTATTTCAGGCTATCACATAGTTCTGTTCCTCTTATTTGAAGAGAAACATCAGACAGATAGCACTTCCAGCCATCTGCCACTCTGGAGCTTCTGTTTCATTTCCACAAGCTTCTCCTGGCTTGTTACAGCTCACTTGAAAAACCCCTGACCCCTCTCTCTCTCTCTCTCTCTCTCTCTCTCTCTCTGTTACACTTTGAATTACTATTTGGTGTTGGTATTCATGAAGGAACAGTTGAGGGGCCTTCCTTCACTACATCAATGACTACTTTGGTGATGCCTCATCTAACCATGATGAGTTCATTGACTTCATTCACTTTGCTGCCACCTTCCACCAAAATCTTATATTCACTTGGTCCATCTATAGCAACACTCTCCCTTTTTATTCGATCGCTCTGTCTCCATCTCGGTAGACAAACTCTCGACAGACATCTTCTATGAACCCACCAACTCCCAAAGCTACCTTGACTACACCATTTCCCATCCTGTTCCCTGCAAGGATTCCATTCCATTCTCTCAATTCCTCCATCTCAATCGCATCTGCACCCAAGATGAGGACTTCCATGCCAGATCATCAGAGATGAGGTCCTTCTTCAAAAAACATGGCTTTCCCTCTACCAGCATTAACATGGCACTCATCCTTCATTATTCGTATATCTACCCTGGTCCCCTACGTGCAGCAAGGACAGGATTCCTCTTGTCCTCACCTACCACCCCACCAGCCTCTGCATCCAACACACCCTCCTCTGCCATTTCTGCCACCTACTACGTGATCCCACCACATATTCCCATCTCCTCCCCTTTCTGCCTTCTGCAGGGACTGCTCCCTCTGTGACTCGCTTGTCCACTCCTCCCTCCCCACCGCAGAGAACTCCACTTGAACCCAAACCTCTTCCCTATTTGGGGCGCCAATCAGTTCTTCCAAGTGAAGCAACATTTCAATTGTGAATCTACAGGAGTCGTCTACAGCATCTGGTGCTCCTGCTATGGTCTCCTCTACATCAGAGAAAGACTGGACACAGACTGGGCAATCGCTTTGTCCACTGCAATAATGTGGATTTTCCAGTGACCACCCATTTCAATTCTCCATCCCATTCCCTTGCTGACATATCTGTCCATGGTCACATGTACTGCCAGACTGAGACCACCTGTAAAGTGGAGGAATAACACCTCATCTTCCAACTGGGCACCCTCCAACTGGATGCCATTAACATCAAATTCTCTGGCTTTTGTTTAAGAAAAACCCTATCCTCTTCTTCCTTGTTGCCTCTCCATTCCCTGTTTCCTTTTGCACAGACATAATATATTCAACCAAGACAATTATCTCATCCAATTAACACCTTTTGTTGGTCTGGATTCCTCCCCTTTGTTTGAATTCTGAGACTTTCTGATATATCCTGCTTCTGCCTTTTCTGATTTTCCTTGAAGAAGGACTCGGGCCCAAAATGTCAGCATCTCCTATCAATGCTGAAAAGGCCAACCAAATTCCTCCAGAATTTCGATGTGTTTTTGAGAGAATATGGAGAGTCTGCAGAGAGATATAGATAGGTTGAGTGAGTGGGCAAAGGACTAGTAGATGGAGTGCAATGATGGCAAGTGTAAGGTTATTCACTTTGGAAGGAAGAGTGGAAGATTCAAATACTATTTGACTGGCAAGGTGTTGCAGCATGCTAATGTGCAGAAGGACTTGAGAGCACTTGTGCATGAATTGCAAAAGTTTGATTTACAGGTGCAGCAGGTTATCAAGAAGGCAAATGGAATTTTGGCCTTCATTTCTCCAGGGATGGAATTTAAAAGCAGGAGGTTATGGCGCATGGTGCAAAGTACTACAGGTACACAAGCCGGAACCCTTGGGGGACAGCTGTCCCAGATTTAAGCCCTCCCAGTTGTGCTGCCATCTCTTCCCCTCACCCACTGAGTCACGCTGCCATCTCTCTCTCCCCAGCCCATCCAAGTCGCGCTGCCATCTCTCTCCCCCTCATGCACCCGAGTCGTGCTTCTGTTTCTCTCCCCCTTGCCCACCCGAGTCGCACTGCCTTCTCTCTCCCCATTGCCCACCTGAGTCATGCTGCCATCTCTCTCCCCCCTCACCCGCCCGAATGGCGCGGCCATATCTCTCCCCCCACCCACCCTAGTTGCGCTGCTGTCTCTCTCTCCTCCCCCTGCCTGCCCGCCCGCCCGAGTCACGCTCCTGTCTCTCTCTGCCCTCGCCAACCTGAGTCGCGCTGCTGTCTCTCTTTCCTCCCCTCCCGCCCACCTGCCCACCTGAGTCGCGATCATGTCCTTCTCCCCCTTGCACATCCGAGTCGTGCTGCCGAATCTCTCCCCCCCCCCCCAGCCCTCCCGCCTGAGTCGCTCTGCCGTCTCTCTCCCCCCCTCCAACCTAGTCGCAATGCTGTCTCTCTCATTCTCTCCCTTCACTGTACTAGCACCAGGAAAAAAAAAGCCAGATTTTGGAGCTTTCCGGATTTTAGATGTCTGGATACAGGACTGTGTACCTGTAGTGAGACCACATCTGGAGCATTGCGTGCAGTTCTGGTCACCTAACTTGATGAAGAATGAACTGGTCTTGGACACGGAGCAGGAGAGTTCACCAGGTTGATTCCAAGGGAATCGTATGAGGAGATTGAGTCATCTGGGACTATACTTGCTGAAATTTAGAAGAATGAAAGGACAATTTATAGAAACATAAAATTATGAAAGGCATAGAAAAGATTGAGGTAGGTAAGTTGTTTCCATTGGTAGGAGAGACCAGAACTAGAGGACATATCCTCAAGGATAGTAAATTTAGGATGTAGATGAGGAGGAACTGCTTTTCCAATAGGGTGGTGAATCTGTGGAATTTGCTGCATATTGAAGCAGTGGAGGTGACCTTAGTATCTATATTTAAGACAAAGTTGGATAGATTTCTACATAGTATGGGAATTAAGGGATATAGGGAAAAGGCAGGTAGTTGAAGATAAGCCTATCAACATATCATCCATGGTCACATTGAATGGCGGAGCAGGCTTGATGGGCCGGATAGCCTACTCCTGCTCTTATGTCTTCTGTTCTTAAAGTATTGTGTCAGAAGTTGCTCAAAGAAACTGGCAAGAATTAATATATTGTAGTAATAGTATAATTGAGAGAGGATATAGTATAAAGGATATAAGATAGGGAAGTGGTGTAGAGCTCTTAGTTAAGGATGAGATCAGGACATTAATGAGAGATAATGTAAGATCTAAGGAACAAAATGCGGAGTCCATTTGGGTAGGTTCAATAATTGAGAGAGGATATAGGATATATTGTAGGATATAGGATATACTGTAATGATATCCAGTGCTATGGCTGTGTCCAAGGATCAAGTATAATCTACTGCTGTAATACATTGTACTAGGAGTCAGTGCTGCGGTAATATCCAGGAATACCCGGAATATAGTAATATTAAGAACTGTAGTGGTATTCAGTGCTTGGATAATATCCAGGACTGTAGTGTTTATTGGTGCTGGTGTAGTACCTTGAACAATAATAGAATGAAGGTAATTACAGTGATGCAGTAATATCCCAGGTATACTAATATCCAGGACTCTAGTGGCACACAATGCCATATAATATCTAAGTTATTGAGGCAGCAACACCTGTTCTCTGACATATTCTCCTCTTCCTAGATGTGGACTACAGTTTATGATGAGTTTTAAAATGTCAGTGGAGAACCAGTCTACTACCGAGGATAAAACAAGCTAAGGAGAAACTCTGTGTGCTGAGAACCACCACACTGATAATTCCCTTCCCCACACATATTCCCCTCACTCCACAGATGCTGCTTGGCCTGCTGCTGCTTTCCCTCCATAATCTAGCATCTGCAGCCTTTGTGTCTCTACTCCTGAGGACTTCTTGTTCTTTAGTTCGGAATTGGCCTTTTATCCTTCTTGTTGGTCAGGTGTTGTGGCAAGGTCGATTTGATGAGAATGACCAGAAGAGAGAAGATCTAATTAACTGTAAACATCATGAATTTCTGGATTAGAAACTCCAGCATCTTTAAGGGAAATGAAACAACTCCATAGACACATGAGCACCAGCGATAAGGCAGAATACTAGAAAGAGGAGGTTTGTGATTAACTGGCCAATGTATTCATTGATATCTTCAACATCTCACTCCTACAGTGTGTGATACCCACCTGTTTCAAATAGGCTTCAATCATACCCATGTGCAAGAAGAGTGTGGTAACCTGCCTCGATGGCAACCGACCAGTGGCACACACCTCCACGATGTGGAAGTGTTTTGAGAGGCTGGTGTTGAAGCATATCAGTTCCTCTCTAAGCAGTGATGTGAATCCATTCCAATTTACCTTCCACAGCAATAGGTCTAGATAGCAGATGCCATCTCACTGGTTCTACACAAAACCCCAGAACACCTGGACAGCAAAGATTCATTCATCAGAATGCTCTTTATTGACTACAGTTCGGCATTCAACACCCTCTCAAAACTGATCAGCAAACTGGGTCTCAATGCCCCTCTGGAATATACGGATGTTCGGTATGTCATCGGAAACCCTGGCAAACTTCTATAGATGTGTATTGGGATGTGTGCTGATGGCTGTATCATGGCCTGGTATGGGCGCACCAATACCTCTGAGCAGAAAGCCCTGCAAAAAGTAGTAGACACAACCCAGAATATCACAGACAATACTCTCTGCACCATTGAGAACATCTACATGAAACACTGCCATTGGAGAGCAGCATCAATCAAGGATCCACAACACCCACAATGCTCTGCTGCCACCAGGAAAGAAGTACAGGAGCTACAGGACTCAAACCTCCAGTTTCAGGAATAGTTCAAAGTTCAGATTTATTGTTAGAGTACATACATGACATCATATACAACCACGAGATCCTTTTACCTGCAGCCAGGCAGAATTTCTACTTATCGTTCATGCAAAAAAAAACTATACTCAAGAAAAGGTATGTATAGAAAAAATTGAAATGTAAATAAAGAAAGAAATATAAACAAACTGTGCAATATAGAAAAAAAATATTCTATGATAAATAAAGTGCAAAGTAAGAGACATTAAATGAGTCTCCATCTGAATTTATTGTTTAGACGTCTGATGGTGGAGGGGTAGCAACTGTTCCTGATTCTGATGGTATGAGTCTCATTGCAGCTATACCTCTTTCCTGATGGCAGTAGCGAGAACAGAGCATGTCCTGCGTTGGTGTGTGTCCTTGAAGATTTCTGACAACAGTATACCATGTGGATTTTCTCAGTGCTGGGGAGGGTTTTGCCTGTGATGTACTGGGCTGTGTCCGCCAACTTTTGCCAGGCTTTCCACTCAGAGGTATTGGTGCCCCTATACAAGGCCATTATGCAGCTGGTCAGCATACTATTCCCATAGTGGGTATCCCTTAACCATCAAACTCCTAAATAGACTCATACAGAGACTCATTTAAGGATTCTTACTTTTCTCATTATTTATTTTTCTGTATTGCACAGCAATTTGTTTATATATTTTTTTTGTTTAAATTTCTTTCTTTTCTATACATTTCTTTTTTCTTGAGTACAACTTGAATTTACCGATTATTAGAAATTCTGCCTGACCCCACTGATAATAAATTTGAACTTTGAATTTTTGAACTTTGAACTTTGGGTGGGTCAAGGTCCAGCACCCCAGCAGCAAGAGTGAATAGGCTGCTGTGAGATGGAGTGAAGAGTGGATAGAATCATGATTTAGATCTTTGAAGGGTTCCTTCTAGCAGGTAGTGACTGTCTGTCTAGACTGATAAGTTCACTCCCATTCTTGGCTCTTGATGTGATGAGCTGTATGTTTCATCACATTTCATGGATAGGAAAGGTTTAGAGGGATGTGAGCCAAACCAAGTGCTTACAGTTTACCTCAAGTTGGCATGCAGGTCAGCATGGATGAGTTTAACCAAAGGGCTTATTTTTGTGTTATACAACTCTATGATATTGTTTATGTAAAGCTCTGGAAAATTGCTGGAAATATAAGTGAACCAAAATTGGAGACCTCTCCCAGGCCAACAGCCCTGCACCTTTAGGTGGATCAATCTGATCCTCCAGCAACTTAGTGGATCAAACACTTTGTAAGGCTACACTTGCCCGCCTCCTGCCTTGACCTGAGCACTGCTCTCCAACTTAGCATGAACTCCAACCGAACCATAGCATGAGAGTTATCACTGGTACATTTTTGTTGTCACCAACATCCTGGCTATCTCTGCAAGTATCTCCCTACTACAACTCCATTGGGAATATATAATTTGTGATGAACCAACCTCTGATAAGTGGTGACAAGATGATAAGTTTACTTTGTATTTTATTCATTTGCAGAAGATAGGGAGAGCTGGTAAGTCCATGGTTTATTGCCCAAGCCTAATTGCCTTGTCAAAATGAAGAACTGCCTCCTTGAACAACTGCAATCTAAGTAAAGTACATGGCAATTTTGATTCAACCAAAAGGCTTATTTGGCTTTTTCAGCAATCAGTTAAAAGTCAACTACATTTCTGTGCTATGAACAGAAAAAGCTGGAATTACTCAGCAGGCAAGGCAGCATTCTGTGAAGAGAAGAAAGGTTCCAAGGCAAGGACTCTTCAGCAGAATTGAAAAGGTGAGATCCATGTTGCAGAGAGGGGTGTGTTGGGTGGAGGCACGGAGGTGGGGGGAGGGGGTGGTGGGAGGTAGAATGTAGATAGCAAAACAGAGGGACTGAAATAGGACCACAGTTGTCCAGGTGTCACAATGCCTGCAGAGTCACCTTGTGATTAGGTAAACAAGTACAGGATGGGTCACGTCTCCAGAATGGAGGACCATCGCCTTCCCAAGATCCTGTTATATGGCGAGCTCTCCACTGGCCACCGAGACAGAGGTGCACCAAAGAAAAGGTACAAGGACTGCCTAAAGAAATCTCTTGGTGCCTGCCACATTGACCACCGCCAGTGGGCTGATAACGCCTCAAACCGTGCATCTTGGCGCCTCACAGTTTGGCGGGCAGCAACCTCCTTTGAAGAAGACCGCAGAGCCCACCTCACGAACAAAAGGCAAAGGAGGAAAAACCCAACACCCAACCCCAACCAACCAATTTTCCCTTGCAACCGCTGCAATCGTGTCTGCCTGTCCCGCATCGGACTTGTCAGCCACAAACGAGCCTGCAGCTGACGTGGACTTTTTACCCCCTCCATAAATCTTCGTCCGCGAAGCCAAGCCAAAGAAAAGACAGTTAGAGGGCACTGCTAGAACTGTGATGGTAGTACACAGCAGTTGGTCGAAATCTGAAGCAGATGAGAATATTGGAAAAACCCAACAAGATAAAGAGCATTTGTGGAGAGATGATTTCCTGGTCTCTTCTAACATAGACAGGGAATGGCATTCCTTCTGCTTACCCACTCCTCAACCTCCAATAACTTGTTTTCTCATTACACTAGTTTTAAAGAATGTTTATTGATTAGAAATATTAACTCTATTCCCTTTTCCCCAGGCGCAACCTGACATGTTAAGTGTTTCCAGCACTTTCTTTGTTTTTAATGTTATATTTCAAACATTTGCAGTTTTTTTTTCAAATTTTAAGCAACCTTCCTGTGTGCTGTAAGACTGAGGTCATATATTGGCCAGATCAGATAAATAAAGCAAATTACGTTCCCAACATTGGGAAGTGTCATGGTCACCTCTGCCATAGTTTTTGTATTTCTCTAGACTTTAATTTTTCATCCATAATTCAAATCGGCAGGGGATTAGAAATCACTATAGATTGTTATGAAAGAGGATATTTTATTTCGTTTCAAAGAATGAAAGAGAAATATGAAATATCTCCGAATACTCTTTTTTCTTATTATCAAATTAAATTATTATTGTTGGATAATTTTGGGCGCACGTTACGGTTATCTAGGCAGTCTAAATTTGAAATTTCACTTACTAATGGTGGTAAGAAAGGATTTATATCTGAGATGTATGCTTTATTGCAGAATAAAATGCTTAAGCCCAATGTTTATAAATCTAAATTAAAATAGGAAAATGATTTGTCCATATCTATTTCTCAGGAAGTTTGGATGAACTTGTGTGAGGATAGAATGACTAAAATTGTAAATATAAGGTATAGATTGGTTCATTATAATTTTCTTCATCAGTTATACTTAACTCCGGAGAAATTAAGGAAATATAAGTTTAAGTCTTCTGATTTATGTTTCAGATGTCATAAGAAAGTTGGTTCTTTTTACATTCGACTTGGTTATGTGAGATGGTGAAACCTTTTTGGGGTAGATTTAATGAACTTTTAGAAGCTGTTTTTAAATTGAAATTTTCACTTAACCCTTGTTATTTTTATTGAGTTATATTAAGAAATTGAGCTTGGAGTTAAAATTAAATCAATTTCAAATGGCTTTTTTGAGATTGGCTCTAGCTGTGGCTAGAAAATGCTTGGCAATTACTTGGAAAAATGAAACTAATTTGAGTATTCAGAGATGGCATGCGGAAATGAGATCTTGTATTCCGTTGGAAAAGATAACATATAATTTGTGTAATAATCTTTTTTTGTTAAAACCTGGAACCCGTATTTGGAATATATGGGGTTGAATTATTAATCTTTCTCCCATGCATTGATGGTGTTGCTCTGAACCAAGACAAATAATTGAAGTGTGTTATGTTAATTGATCTCCTCTTCTTTCTTTTCTCTTTTTCTTTCCTTCTGTTTTTTAGGGGATAGTTTAGAGGGGGGTTTGGAGGGATGGGTGGGTTCAGGTAGGGGGTGGTGGTGTTGTAAGGGGTAAAATATCATGTTTTATTTGTTTGTATCTTTATTGTATGATTTATCATGATTAATAACTAAAAACTTCAAGAAAGATAAAATCACTCCAAATGGACTGCCACAACATGGTGACTCATAACCTCTCCATTAATGCATGCTACTTGTCCTTTACATGGGGTTTACACTGTCCCAGGATTTCTCTGCCATTTTATATCTACTTATCTACACCCTAACCTCTGTTTTCCAAAGACATTGGTGGAGACCAACAGGGAGGTTAGAGACAGAATCGTCATTGATGTTCAGTTGATGATGAAAATGCTTTGGGCAACTTTTGGCAACATTTTTTACCCCTTTCTCATTATATTCTCTAATGGCTGCTATTAACCCACCAACTACTATTTATCCTGATACCAATTGTGCCCAATTATGACCTGACTTTATCACAAGATTTTGTTTATCCCTCTTTTTTCACCTCTGCCACGTAAAATATTTTCCCTCCCTTTCTTGGTTTTGATGAAAGGTCTTTGACCTGAAACATTAACTGTTTCTCTTTCCGTGGATGCAGCCTGACCTACTGAGTGTTTCCAGTATTTTTAGTGTTTATTTTAGATTTGCAAAGTTTTGTATTTCATTGATTTCTGTGACCTTAAAATTGGTTGAGTTCGCAAGATTGACAGCGAGGTGTGTGACTACTCTTGAGTGGTTGATGAACAAGCCATAATGAAGATATGATGAGAAATTTGGACATCTCTCTCCTTCACCTCATGGAACTCCTTGTAGCAAAAACATGCCATTTTCCATGAGGCTGTCACGTCTAATACCGTACTGAATATAGACAATAGACAATAGACAATAGACAATAGGAGCTGGAGTAGGCCATTTGGCCCGTCGGGCCAGCACCGCCATTTTAGATCATGGCTGATCATTACCATCAGTACACCTTTCCAGCCTTATCCCCATAACCCTTAACTCCGTTACCCACAAGAGTCTTATCTAACTCTCTTTTGAACATAGTCAGCGAATCCGCCTCTACCACCCTCTGTGGCAGAGCATTCCACAGATTCACACTTCTCTGGGTAAAAAAATGCTTTCTCATCTCCGTCCTAAAGGGCCTACCCTGTATTCTTAAACTATGCCCTCTAGTCCTCGTCTCCCCCATCATTGGGAACAAGTAATCAGACTTCACCTTGTCTATCCCCCTGATGATTTTGTATACCTCAATCATGTCCCCCCTCATCCTTCTAAACTCCAATGGATACAAGTCCAGTTTTTCTAGCCTTGCTGCATAAGACAACCCTGCCATCCCTGGAACTAACCTTGTAAATCTGCGCTGCACACCCTCTATAGCTAGTATGTCCTTCCTCAAGTTTGGAGACCAGAACTGGACGCAATACTCCAGGTGGGGTCTCACCAGGGCCCTGTATAACTGCAGAAGGGCGTCTCTGTTCCTATACTCCAATCCCCTCTTTATGTAAGCCAACATTCCATTTGCCTTCTTCACAGCTTTCTGAACCTGCATGCTAGCCTTCAGTGACCGGTGAACAAGTACACCCAGATCCATTTGCACTTCCCCACTCCCTAGCTTGTCTCCATTTAAATAATACTCAGCTTTCCTATTACTTCCCCCAAAATGAATAACCTCACATTTGTTCACATTGAAATTCATCTTCCATTTAGCCGCCCACTCCTCCAGCCTGTCCAAGTCCCTCTGCATTTTCCTTACATCCTCCTCACACCCCACACCGCCACCCAGTTTAGTGTCATCTGCAAATTTGCTCATGTTATTTATAATCCCCTCATCCAAATCATTAACATAAATTACAAACAACTGAGGACCCAACACCGATCCCTGAGGCACTCCACTCGTCACATCCTGCCATTCTGAAAAAGACCCATTTACTCCAACCCTTTGTTTCCTATCTCTTAACCAATTTCCTATCCATGTCAGCACCTTACCTCCAATACCATGCTCCCTAATCTTGCCCACTAGACTCCCATGCGGTACCTTATCAAAGGCCTTCTGGAAGTCCAAATACACCACATCCACTGGCTCTCCCGAGTCCACCCTCTTTGTCACATCCTCAAAAAATTCCAGAAGGTTAGTCAAGCATGACTTACCCTTAAGGAATCCATGCTGACTAGCCCTTATACTATTATTACTGACTAAGTGTTCTGCTATTTCTCCTTTTATGATGGACTCCAATATCTTCCCCACCACTGATGTCAGGCTAACCGGTCTATAATTTCCCGTTTTCTCCCTCCCTCCTTTCTTAAAAAGCGGCACCACATCAGCCACTCTCCAATCCTCAGGGACCTCCCCGGAATCTATGGAACTTTGGAAAATGTCGACCAGTGCCTCCACAATTTCCATAGCCACCTCTTTAAGCACCCTAGGATGCAGCCCATCAGGCCTCAGTCCCAACAATTTACTCATAACCTCCTGCTTCTGGATCCAGATATCCATTAGATCCCCTACCTCCCCAGTAAAGTTCCCCAAGTCTCTTGGTACCGCATGACCACTACCCCCTATATCCTCCTTGGTGAAGACAGTTGCAAAGTATTTGTTAAATTCCTCTGCCATCTCCTTGTTTCCGGTAATAATTTCACCCTTGCCCATTTTCAAAGGGCCAAATTTAGACCAAACCAATTTCTTCCTCTTCACATACTTAAAAAAGCTTTTGCTATCCTCCGCAATATTATCTGCTAATTTCCTCTTGTACTTCATTTTCCCGTCTCTTATGGCTTTCTTAGTTACCCTCTGATGTTCTTTGAAGGTTTCCCAATCCTCTAATTTCCCACTCCGCTTCGCTATCTTATAATTACTCCCTTTGGACTTGATAATGCACTTGATTTCCTTAGTTAGCCAGGGCTGCCATTTGCATCTCCTAGAGCCTTTCCTCCACTTTGAAATAAATTTGTCCTGAATCCTGTGAAAAATGTCCATAAAAACCTGCCATTTTTCCCCAGTTGTCCTCCCAGCTAGTGTATCTTCCCATTTTATTTTGGATAGCTCCTCCCTCATAGCTGCAAAATTCCCTTTATTTAACTGAAGTACAGATGCTTCCGACTTCCTTTCCATTTCCCTTTCTAATTGCAGGTTAAAAGTAACCATACTATGGTCACTATTCCCTAATGGCTCCCCTACATCAAGGTCACTTATTAAGTCTGCGTCGCTGCACAGCACCCAGTCCAGAATCGACTTCCCCCTGGTAGGTTCCTCCACTAGCTGTTCCAAGAAAGTATCTCATAGACATTCTATAAACTCGCTCTCTTGTGTTCCTGCCCCCGTCTGATTATCCCAGTCCACCTTCATGTTGAAGTCCCCCATAACTACCGTATTGCTACCACTTTGACATGCCACTCTTAATTCCTGATTTATACTACTACCGATATCTGAGCTACTTTTCGGAGGCCTGTAAATGACCCCCATTATATTCCTCTTGCCCTTGCAATTTCTTAATTCAATCCAAACAGACTCTACCTCACCTGTTTCAATGTCCTTCCTTTCAAACGCCTGAATCTCATTTCTTACCAACAGAGCTACCCCACCTCCTCTTCTAAACTTTCTGTCATTTCTAAAGGACGTGTACCCTGGAACATTTATTTCCCAATCCTGCCCTTCCCGCAGCCATGCCTCCGTTATTCCGACAATGTCATAACCTCCCATCGCCATTTGCGCCTCAAGCTCATCCATTTTATTCCTTACACTCCTTGCATTCATACACAATACCTTGATGCCATACCTCCTTTCTCCCTCCACCTTGGTTCTTGGTGCATTCGTTCTTATTCTCCTATCACTTTTAGCTCCCTTATTCCTTATTGTTTCACCGTCTATCGGAACCACCCCTATATTCTCTCTCCTATCTACTTCCCTATCAGTCCTGTTCCCTTCCCCCTGCCAAATTAGTTTAAATCAGCTCCGACAGCTTTATTAAACCTAACTGCCAGTATATTGGCCCCCTTCGCATTCAGGTGTAAACCATCCCTCCTGTATAGGTCCCGTCTTCCCCAGAAGAGATCCCAATGGTCAATGAACCTGAATCCCTGCACTCTGCACCATTCCCTCAGCCACACGTTTAACCTCTTGATTTTATTATTCTTGCCCCCACCCTCGCACAGTACAGGAAGCAGCCCCGAGATTACAATCCTGGAGGTCCTGCTTCTCAACCTCCTTCCGAGCTCACGGTAGTCTCTCTTCAGGATCTCCTCCTTCAATCTATCTACGTCATTTGTGCCCACGTGTATCAGGACCTCTGGCCGGTCTCCTTCCCCCCCCCAAGGATACTCTGAACCCTATCCAAGACATCACGTACCCTGGCTCCTGGGAGGCAACACACCATATGGGAACACTTGTCAGGTTCGCAGAATCTTCTATCCGTTCCCCTAACGATGGAGTCCCCAATGACCACCTTGTTCCCCTTCTTCACCTTCCGTACCACTGTCTCCTTAGGCGCTACCTCTGGCAGGTTAACTTCCCCTACTTCATCCAATACTGTATATTCGTTGCTAAGATCTGTAGCCACTGGGGTGCTCTCCACAGAGCTAGCAACTTTTGCCCCTCTCCTGACAGCAGTCCACTTTCCTGACCCTCCCAATCCAGGGGTAAGCACTTCCCTGAGTGTTGAATCAATAAATTCCTCGCTCTCTCTGATTAGCCTCAGATCATCTAGCTGCATCTCCATTTCTTTAATTTTTTTCCTAAATGCTTGTGTCTCATTACATCCCCTGCAGGTATGTCCTGTGGAAATGTTTATGGTCTTGTCACCAACCTCCTCACATTCTCTGATGAGCCTAAGGTCATCTAGTTGGAACTCCAGTACCTCAACTCGGCCCCTAAGGAACCCCACCTCCTTGCACCTGGCACAGATATGGTCTTTTGGGAGGGTGGAGGTCACCCATGGCTCCCACATCTGGCAACTTGAGCATAGCACCAACCCCATGGTCATGGCTCAGCCTTTTAATGGTAGGGTACTTACAATGCACTTTACCTAGGAAGGTCTTTCTCTACGCCTGCTTTCGCCGAAGCCTGATGAGCCAAATCCTGGAAGTCCCACTCCTTCGCTGGGCCACTCACGCGCTGGGCCACTCACGCGCTGGGCCACTCACGCGCTGGGCCTCTTATTTATCTGCCTTTTACCCAATTAACTCCAACACGCTCACCTGCATGGCCTCCTGACCAATGGCCGCCTCCAACGCCGACTCCTCCCCTCAGGCCCTGGTAAGAGACTTTTTAAAAAAAAAGTTTTCCTACCTGCCCCCGACTCTTGTATTCTTGAAGATGGCTGTCACTTTCCCAATGTGGAAGAATGTATCCAAAGCCTTCACTTTGTGAGCTCTTATAGTAGCAATGATTCTCTGACAGCGGCCTCTTGCATTTTGTAAGCTCTTAATCATGAGATGCCAATAGGAACATAAGAAATAGGTTCAGGATTCAGCAATCTGGCCCATTTGCCATTCAACAAGATTGTGACTTAATAGGCTGCGAATTCAACTCTACACTCCTGCTTTTTCTCCAAAAATCTTAATTCCCCAAATTTGCAAAAATCTGTCTATCAATTTTCAAAAGTTCCTTTTATTGTCATTCAATAATACAAAAAAAATGTAATATATATCATACACTTCAACTTTCATCAGCTGTAAAGCAAACAGTCGCTATAAGCATTGCCGATGGCCCTAACAATAAAAGAATGAGAGCTAAAAGAGAATCCCTTCAGAGAAACTAAGTGTCTGTGCATTTTCCGTTTGCACTCCAACAGCCTCTGCCGCTGCCATTTAAACCATTGGAAACCTACCAAATCCAAACATCTGATATGATCCAGAAGCCTTCAGTGTTTTGGGGGCCCTCAGCACCCTCTCGAATCCTAGTTCCAACACCTGGTTCCCAGCAGCCTGCAGCCTGTATGGGTCAATTGACTGAAAGTCTCCAGCAGCCTGGGTGAGTCCTTCCAGAATCAATATCTATTGTCATGAACGCATCATGAAATTCGGGGTCTTGCGACAGCATGATAGAGCAAACATATATATTATAACCATCTTACAACATTATTATACATTAAAAAATAAAAATAGCAGTACATGAAAAGTAAGGCAGTGTCTTTGGTTCATTGGTTTCTCAGGAATTTGATGGCAGCGGGGAAGAAGCTGTCATTGTGCCGTTGAGTGCTCGTCTTTAGGTTTCTGTACCTTTGCCCCAATCATAGCAGATTGAAGAGGGCATGGCCTGGGTGGTGGGGGTCTTTGAGGATAGAAGCTGCTTTTTTAAGACACTGCCTCATATAGATGTAGATGTCCTTGATGGAGTGAGGTATGGTACCTGTAATGTTTATTTTTCCATTCCAGGCAGTGAAGCAACCAACCAGAATGGCTACAACATGGAGGTTCCAGGATATATCCTCGGATATGTTGACACCCAGAAATTTGAAGTTCTTGAACCTCTCCACTACTGAGCCATTGATGAGGATGGGGTCATGTTCCCTGGCTTACTTCTGAATCCACAACCATCTCCTTGATTTTGCTAATGTTGAGTACAAGGTTGTTGTTACACCATTCAACAAACTGATCTGTCTCCCTCTGTATGCTTCCTTATTGTTATTTGTGAATCTATCGACAAACTGTGGTGTCATCGGAAAACTTGTAGATGGCATTAGAATTGTGCCAGGACACACAGTCGTGGGTGTATCATGAGTAGAGCAGCGGGCTAAGAACGCATCCTTGGGGTTTGCCAGTGTTGATATCAATGAGGAGGAGATGTTGATTCCAATTTGTACTGAATTTGGTCTTCCAATGACAAAGTATCCAGTTGCAGAATGGGGTACAGAGGTCTGGTGTTTGTAGCATCTTGACAAGCACTGAGGGAATAATGGAATTGAAGCCCAAACAGTAGACGATAAACATAGAAACATAGAAACATAGAAGATAGGAGCAGGAGTAGGTCATTCGACCCTTCGAGCCTGGTCCGCCATTCAACGAGATCATGGCTGATCTTAAAGTTCAGTACCCTGTCCCCGCCTTCTCTCCGTAACCTTTAATACCCTTATTCTGAAGAAATATATCTAATTCCCTCTTAAATATATTTAATGAAGCTGTATGTATGAATTGCTGTTTACATCCGGTACCGCACGGATGGCAGTCTCTTCAATCTGAGGCGCCTGCAAGCTCACACCAAGACACAAGAGAAACTTGTCCGTGAACTACTCTTTGCAGATGATGCCGCTTTAGTTGCCCATTCAGAGCCAGCTCTTCAGCGCTTGACGTCCTGCTTTGCGGAAACTGCCAAAATGTTTGGCCTGGAGGTCAGCCTGAAGAAAACTGAGGTCCTCCATCAGCCAGCTCCCCACCATGACTACCAGCCCCCCCACATCTCCATCGGGCACACAAAACTCAAAACGGTCAACCAGTTTACCTATCTCGGCTGCACCATTTCATCAGATGCAAGGATCGACAATGAGATAGACAACAGACTCGCCAAGGCAAATAGCGCCTTTGGAAGACTACACAAAAGAGTCTGGAAAAACAACCAACTGAAAAACCTCACAAAGATAAGCGTATACAGAGCCGTTGTCATACCCACACTCCTGTTCGGCTCCGAATCATGGGTCCTCTACCGGCACCACCTACGGCTCCTAGAACGCTTCCACCAGCGTTGTCTCCGCTCCATCCTCAACATCCATTGGAGCGCTCACACCCCTAACGTCGAGGTACTCGAGATGGCAGAGGTCGACAGCATCGAGTCCACGCTGCTGAAGATCCAGCTGCGCTGGATGGGTCACGTCTCCAGAATGGAGGACCATCGCCTTCCCAAGATCGTATTATATGGCGAGCTCTCCACTGGCCACCGTGACAGAGGTGCACCAAAGAAAAGGTACAAGGACTGCCTAAAGAAATCTCTTGGTGCCTGCCACATTGACCACCGCCAGTGGGCTGATAACGCCCCAAACCGTGCATCTTGGCGCCTCACAGTTGGGCGGGCAGCAGCCTCCCTTGAAGAAGACCGCAGAGCCCACCTCACTGACAAAAGGCAAAGGAGGAAAAACCCAACACCCAACCCCAACCAACCAATTTTCCCTTGCAACCGCTGCAATCGTGTCTGCCTGTCCCGCATCGGACTGGTCAGCCACAAACGAGCCTGCAGCTGACGTGGACTTTTTACCCCCTCCATAAATCTTCGTCCGCGAAGCCAAGCCAAAGAAGAAAAGAAGATGTATGAATTGCTGTTTTTGAAGTGATCCAGAGTTGAGAGGGAACCAGCGATATTGCATCTGCTGTGGAGCAATTGTCATGATGTCTCCAAGTCACTGACAGCTCACAGGCTATGTGAGTCCTTCAGCCACTGAGCCCCTCACTGGTCTGTTGCCGTGGTCCCCTTCTTATAGGGTTGTCTCTCATGCTTCTTTTACTCAACAGGGGAGTGTTCTCTCCATTTCTGATGCTCTGTGCAACCATTTGTGGTAGGTTGCACAGCACAGATGTAGCTATCTTGGACACGGACCTCCAAGATCTCAGGATTAAAAAAATATCCTGTCAAATATATTTAATGAGGCAACCTCGACTGCTTCCTCGGGTGGAACATTCCACAAATTTATTACTCTCGGTCTTAAATTTACTTTCCTGAATCTTGAGGCTATGTTATCTCATTCTAGTATTACCTACCAGAGGAAGCATCTTCCCTCTTATTTGTTCCTTTCATTATTTTACTTTTCCATCAGATCCCCTTTTGTTCTTCCAAACTCCAGGGAATATAGTCCCAGGTGACTTAATCTGTCCTCATAGGCTAACCACCTCATCTTTGGAATAAACATGGGAATCTCTACAGCACCTCCAAGGCCTGTGGATTTCTCCAGAGTCATTTCATCAATGCCAACTTTTCAGCTATCTTGAAGCCTGAAGCAGTATTCTCAACCCTGGCAATGAGTGTGAATGAAGACATGCTCTTCTAAAAGAGTCCTGTCTGATCTCTTGTTTAGTAGAGTAACCTCCCTCATTGATGGTTCATTTTAGTTCCTCAGAGAAATTTCCTGTCACCTCAGTATCCTCACTTTGTGCCAACAATGAATAATGTGGAAACATACAAATTTTTTGAAACATGTAAAACTTGCATATGAGTCCTCTCAAAAGATTCACCATTTGACTTATTATCAAGTCTAGCCATAAAACCCCCTCTTTCTCATTAATCATCAAACTCTTGGGCACATTCTGTTGATTCAAATCATCTAACCATATGGCTTAACCCTTTTTCCATTCTCTTCATTATAACAACTTTGTTATCGGGATAACATTTCAGACACTTTTATTTTGTCAGCATCATTATGGACTGTCAACACTGCTGGATTTAACAAACAGCAGATGTCCATCAAATTCTCATCTTTTTCACTTGTACATTACTTTAGCTTGTTCCTCAGAGGAGGTGCAATCCTGAGGAGTGCAGATGCTGGGTCACTTTAGAGGCATCTTGAAGGAAGTCATGGAACCATAGAATACTCTTCTTCTTTGGCTTGGCTTCGCGGATGAAGATTTATGGAGGGGGTAAAATGTCCACGTCAGCTGCAGCCTCGTTGGTGGCTGACAAGTCCGATGCGGGACAGGCAGACACGGTTGCAGCGGTTGCAGGGGAAAATTGGTTGGTTGGGGTTGGGTGTTGGGTTTTTCCTCCTTTGCCTTTTGTCAGTGAGGTGGGCTCTGCGATCTTCTTCAAAGGAGGTTGCTGCCCGCCAAACTGTGAGGCGCCAAGATGCACGGTTTGAGGTGATATCAGCCTACTGGCGGTGGTCAATGTGGCAGGCACCAAGAGATTTCTTTAGGCAGTCCTTGTACCTTTTCTTTGGTGCACCTCTGTCACGGTGGCCAGTGGAGAGCTCGCCATATAACACGATCTTGGGAAGGCGATGGTCCTCCATTCTGGAGACGTGACCCACCCAGCGTAGCTGGATCTTCAGCAGCGTGGACTCGATGCTGTCGACCTCTGCCATCTCGAGTACTTCGACGTTAGGGATGAAAGCGCTCCAATGAATGTTGAGGATGGAGCGGAGACAATGCTGGTGGAAGCGTTCTAGGAGCCGTAGGTGATGCCGGTAGAGGACCCATGATTCAGAGCCGAACAGGAGTGTGGGTATGACAACGGCTCTGTATACACTTATCTTTGTGAGGTTTTTCAGTTGGTTGTTTTTCCAGACTCTTTTGTGTAGTCTTCCAAAGGCGCTATTTGCCTTGGCGAGTCTGTTGTCTATCTCGTTGTCGATCCTTGCATCTGATGAAATGGTGCAGCCGAGATAGGTAAACTGGTTGACCGTTTTGAGTTTTGTGTATACTAGAGCACAGAAAACAGGCCAGTCGCTTCTTCTGGCCAGTGCCAACCATCATCTCCCTAGTCCCACTGACCTGCTCCCATTCCATAACACCCCAGGCCTCTCCCATCCATATGCCTAACCAATTTAATCTTGAAACACACAATCAAGCCTGTATTCACCATAACACCACTCCCACCACTCTGAGTGAAGAACTTCCCCCTAATTGAGGCACCATCATTCACTCAGGAGACAATTGTGGAGAAACCAATAGGCTTTAATTCACTTGAGGACATAGCATATCCTTACTGTTTGGCTGTCCTGCACTGAGTTGCAGGGGGCTCTGGAAATTCCCCCTTTATACAGGAGCCTGTGGGGAGTGGTTACATTGCAATGGTTTACCACACTAATATTTCCCCTGAAACCTTTCCCCCTTCATCTTAAAACTATGACCTCTCGTATTTATCTCTCCCAATCTAAGTGGAAAAAGCCTATTTGCATCCACTCTGTCCATGCCTCTCATAATCTTGTAAACCTCTATCAAATCTCCCCTCATTCTTCTACACTCAAAAGCAAAGAATAAATTATGATAAATCCAATGACAATTCGGCCTTCCTGACTTTGACCATGACAAGCCAGCGTGGAGGCATTAAGAAATGCATTTTAGGTGGGGATTGGGTTTTCATTCTTATAGAAATTTCAGTAAGCTGAGGATGTGTATCATGAAGGATCAATACCATGATAACACAAATTTGTTCATTGAAAGTTTGTAAACTGCAGAACACCAATATTTAAATATAAGGTTTTGTTCACTCTAGCTCATGAAGGCAGCCTTGTTTTTAGTTACTTTTAACCTGTTGCCTAAACTAAGAAAACATATACCCTATTCAAAGCAAACCAGAAATAGATATTAAAATCACCACTTCAAGAAAAATATTTGGATCTGAAAATGTTGCAGAAACTCATGAGACTGAAATTGCGCACCTATTTTTATGCTCCCATGACACTCATGTGACATTGTATTTCCTTCATTTATTATCTGGGAAAACATATCTGGCATTGGTTCATGACTTAAAATAACTCAAAGAATAGTACGTGCAAGAAGTGATTGAGAAGTAACCAGTTGCTGGTGGGGAGTGAAATATTTTGACGGGTGCTATTGACGTTGGTTAAATTTATCCCTCAGTGATATTTTACTGTTTGGTTTGACTTGGGTCACATGGCCGGAACTTCCCTTTGTTGACAATCCTGACAAAAAAAATTGTTTTTAAAAATCTGCTTCAGCCCAGTGATACCTCTTCACACCTGGTTTTAAATATTCCACTAAGTTATACTTCAAGCCCATAACCATGAGTTAGGTTTGAGACAATTTATTTTTTTTAGCTAGCTGATTACTCAAAGGAATTCTGCATATCTTGAAGGTAATTTTTTGAGAATTATCTTTGCATGTAATATCATTAAGATGTGATCATGGAACAAATGAAAGGCGAAGTTTGGGTTTGCTTAATAATATCAAAATAATAGCAGGAAAACAGACAGTTCAGGCCACAGAGCCTAAAGCAACCATCAGGCACTCATTTACATTAATCCTTTTTATTTTCCTTATATTCTCATAAAATCCTTTCAGACTGTAAGACTTGCCTATTGATTATGGAAAAAATGCTGTGACCAATCTGATCTACTTTTGGTTTATAGGCAGAAAGAATGTGCAAACTCCACAGTGACAGCATGAAAGTTCAAATTGGACCACATTCTCTGGAGCCATGAGTGAGCAGTCCTGCAGACTCCATTACTGTACTGCCCTGCGGTAATAATATCAATGACATCTGAACTTCAAGAACAAAATGAGCATTTATATTCTTTAAATAAAATAACTTTGCCTCTATCTGTTCTACCTGTTACACCTTTACTTCTCTTTACTGTGTGGATAATAGGGATTGGTGGATAACTGTGGTTCCTGTTGATGTTCAGGCTCCAGTTCTCCTTTTGATCTTGGTTATTATTGACTCACTGAGACTATGAGCACCTCAGAAACAGTTTAATTAATGACAATATTGTCAACCACTGTGAGGTGCTACATTTCAGTAGGACTAATCAAAATATACGTTAAATGGCAGACAATTGAGGAGTGCAGTGGAACAAAGGGATTTAGGAGTCATGGTACATTATTCTCTGAAATTTGAATCACATGTGGATAGGGTGGTGAAGAAGCCATTTAGTATGTTGGCTTTCATATATTAGAATATGGCGAGCTCTCCACTGGCCACCGTGACAGAGGTGTACCAAAGAAGAGGTACAAGGACTGCCTAAAGAAATCTCTTGGTGCCTGCCACTTTGACCACCGCCAGTGGGCTGATATTGCCTCAAACCGTGCATCTTGGCACCTCACAGTTCGGCGAGCAGCAACCTCCTTTGAAGAAGACCGCAGAGCCCACCTCACTGACAAAAGACAAAGGAGGAAAAACCCAACACCCAACCCCAACCAACCAATTTTCCCCTGCAACCGCTGCAACCGTGTCTGCCTGTCCCGCATTGGACTTGTCAGCCACAAACGAGCCTGCAGCTGACGTGGACATTTACCCCTCCATAAATCTTCGTCCGTGAAGCCAAGCCAAAGAAGAAGAAGACAGGAGTTGGAATGTTATGTTGAAATTTTATAAGGTATTGGTGAGGCCATATTTGGAATACTGTGTGCAGTTTTGGTTGCCGAATTACAGGAAGGATATAAACAGTGTAGAGAGAGTGCAGAGGAGGTTTACGCGAATGTTGCCGGGGTTTCAGGGTTTGAGTTACAGGAAAAGATTGAGCAGGCTGGGACTTTATTCCCTGGAGTGTAAAAGTTTGAGGGGTGATTTGATAGAGGTATTCAAAATGATAAGGGGGACAGATAGAGTCAATGTGGACAAGCTTTTTCCACTGAGTGTGGGGGAGATTCAAACAAAAGGAGAAAAAGGGGAAACATGAGGGGGAATTTCTTCATGCAGAGGGTAGTGGGGGTATGGAATGAACTTCCGGCAGTGGTGGTAGAAGCGAGATCGATGTTAATATTCAAGGAAAGGTTGGATGGGTATATGAACAGGAGAGGCGTGGAGGGTTATGGGTCAAATGTGGGTCAGTGGGACTAGGTGGGAGAAGATGTTCAGCACGGACTAGTAGGGCCAAACTGGCCTGTTTCTGTGCTGTAAATGGTTAAATGGTTATATAGTTAAATAACCCAACTAATTAAGCTGAATAATTATACTTGGTATCAATGTAAATGATTCTGATTCATTGTTCCTGCTGATGGTTTTAGCCACGCTCATTAATCTGATGTTTTTTTTTGTCCAATGCGCACACTATCTTATATTCCACTCATGTAGCTTACCATCCAATGCTATGAATTTTGATTTGTCCAGTTTCAGGTAACTCTTCCCCCCTTCATAAAAGGGATTTTCCCATGCCGATTTCTTTTATATTTCTGTTCAATTAAAATAAGATGTTTTTTTGATTGTGACATTCAATGGAGAATTTCAGATGACAATTAAAAGAGTCTGCTGTGACCTGGTTTATGCTAAGATATTGTCCAAATGCTCTGTCAATAAAAATTATTTACAGTGGAAAAATTTCAAGAGTTCTGACATGAAATTACTCTTGAAATTCTGAATGTAATTTACAGTTAGATCTTGGCTCCATAATTAATGTTGCAGAGATTAACAGTACAATTCTTTATATTAATTCCTGAGAGGACTGCAGATGTCTTTGGTTTTGAGCTACAATTTCTGAAAGTTTACATCCTGCTTGTTCATTGACGGACGTGCACCTCCACCACAGGTCCATGGTGATTGATAGAATCAGTCACTCGATGACCTGGGTGTTGGCAGCTTTTCACAGCATTGTTTCTTGCTCCTTGTGCGTTTTTCTTTGCAGAGGAATTCCTGGGCTTGAACTTTCCCAGTATCTGCATGTGAGCTGAGTGCTGACCCAACAGGAAGGCCTCTTTCCTTGTAACTTCCTCCGAAACAAAACTTCTCACATAGAAGATTTCTGCTTAGCTTGGCAAAACTCCTCATATTACGTAGGTGGAGTGAAAAAAAGCATGACCTCCGGAGCAGAAATCTTTTGGTGGTGTAATCGTTTTCTCTTGCTCAGCTCCACCCTTAGGATTATTTAGATCACTCTCAATTTGCCATTTGTTTTTTTTACACCCCATCATTATCTCATTTTCTCTTTTACAATTGTTTTTACAGCATTTAAATTAATTCCCATGGGGATTGACTTTGGTCTTGAACCACAGTTTCTTGAAGCAAAACAGTAATGTACATCTCCATCGTATTCTCTCCAATCAGTTCTCCATACTATCACCGTTTTAGCTTTGTTCTGTCCTTTATCACCTCTTCAAAGTGGGGTGCCTGTACCCCCATTCTCCTCCTGCCTCTCTCACCTTTCCCTACTACCTGCCTTTGTTTTCCCCAGGCACTGTACATGAAACGATTAAACATCTATCCTCTTCTCATACTCTAAAAGATTGTGATCCCAACATGATTGCTCTATTTTTCTCATTTGGATTTATTGTGTATGTTTGATATTTTGTGTTTTGATTTAAATCAGTAACAATTTTGGGGTAGATGTCAGAGGTTAGTTTTTTTTTACACAGTGAATAGTGGGTGCCTGGAATGTATTGCTGGGGGGCGGGGGGGTGGAGGTTGGTGCAATATGGACACTCAGTATACTCTTAGGTAGGCACTTAGATCTGGATGTAAGAAAAATAGAGCATTATGGTATGAGGTAGGGAAAAGTTAGATATTTGTAGTGTTGTTTTACAAAGGTTGGCCAATGTCATGGGTTGAAGGGCCTATATTGTGCTGTTATGTTCTATGTTCTCTCTTTTTCACTTCTGTTTCTGTGGGTGTCAACCAGTCTTTATTGGGGTTAGTTCTGAGGGGAAGCTGGCTGCTTTCCAATATTTCAGCACAGGTCCGGTTTACTGTCATTACTCTTGGCCTCACTATGCACCACGTTTGGCAGAACATCTTTTGGGCAAGCCTTTTGTTACACTCTAAGGCAGCTGAAGTGCTTTGGCTGAAAGCTATTTGCTCATTGTTTTCTTTTCACTGGTGGAATTATTTCTTCCTGTGCAGCAGTTTGTCAACATTGTCCCACATATTCTAAGCAATTCTCTATCCTCCTGATTCCCATTGCTGTTCCCATCCTTTCTACACGTAAATATACTCTTATGCATGAAGGAACCCCTGTAATTATGATACTGTATTCATTCAATGAGGGTTGTACAAAAAGGAAAGGCAGAATAGATAGAAAGAATGGTGATAATAAAGAGTTCATTGTCATATACATTATACAATCTACATGCACATCAACATTCTTACTTTCTACCAGGTACTTTGCGGGGGGGGGGGGGGGGTGGGGGTGGGGGGTGGGAAATAAAACTACAAAAACAACTAAAACACTAGAATAGTGTAATTAGTTTTCCATTATGCGGGTGTCTAAAATAAATGGGAAAGTCTGCAGACGCTGTGATTGTAATAAAAACACACCAAAATGCCATAGAAACTCAGCCGGTCTTTTCAGCATCTATAGGAGACAAAGATACATTGCCGATATTTTGGGCCTGAGCCCTTCAATGAGTAAGCAGTACAAGAATAATTATCTCAGGAAGTCTCAGAAGCTCAGAATTCAGATGATGCTGGCTGGGGGAGAAATCCAGACCAACAAAAGGTGTTAATGGAATATGATAAGGGACGAGATAAAAATTGATCATGTTTGTGTGAAAGGAGATGTAATGGAAATACAGAACTAGAGGAGAGCAACTGGGGAAGAAGAAAGTCAGAGAAGTCGATATGGATGTCATCCAGTGGAAGGTTGTCCAGTTGGAAGATGAGATGTTGCTCCTCTAGTCTGTGGTTGGGCTCAGTCTGTCAGTTCATGAGATCATGGACAGACATGTCAGCAAGGGAATGGGTTGGAGAATTGAAATGGGCGGCCTCTGGGAGATCCACACTATTGTGGCGGACTGAGCCGAGGTGCTCAATAAAGCAATCTTCCCAGTCTGCGTCCAGTTTCTCCAATGTATACAAGACCATAATGGGAGCACCAGATGCAGTAGATGTCTTCTGTAGATTCACAAGTGAAATAATGCTTCAGTTAGAAGGACTGTTTTGGGGCCCCAAATAGTGGTGAGGGAGAAGGTGGGTGCAAATGGAGCATCTCTTGCGGTCACAGGGGTAGGTACCAAAGCTACAATTGGTGGGGATGGAAGGGTGGACAACGAAATCATGGAGGGAGCAGTCCCTGTGGAAGGTGGAGAGGGGAGGATCACGTCGTAGGTGGCGGAAATGATGGAGAAGGATATGTTTGATGCAGAGGCTGGTGGGGTGGTGAGTATGGACAAGAGAAATCCTGTTCTTTTTGTGCATAGGGGTGGGGGGGCAGGGCAGATATACAGGTAATGGAAGATATGAGGGTGAGTGCCAAGTTGATGGTGATAGAGGGAAAGTCAAGTTGTTTGAAAAAGAAGGACATCTCTGATGATCTGGCATGGAATTCCTTGTTCTGGGAGCAGATGTGATGGAGATGGAGGAATTGAGAGAATGGAATGGAACCCTTTCAGGGGACAGGGTGGGAAGAGGTTTTATTGAGGTAGCTGTGGGAGTTGGTGGTTTTATAGAAGCTGTTTGTCAAGATTCTGTCTACCAAGATGGACACAGAGTGATTGAGGAAAGGGAGAGTGTTGCTAGGGATGGACCAAATGAATTTGAGGTTTGGGTAAAAAGTGGCATGAAGTCAATGGGCTCATCATGAATAGATGAGGCAGCACCATATTAATCATCGATGTAGCAGAGGAAGAGACAATGTGCCTTGCGTGAGTAGGTTTGTGGCATGGATTTCTCCATGTAACCAACAAGAAGGTAGGCATAGCTGGAGCCCATGGACATATCATACGTATAAGGTGAGATGCAAGAGGTTTAGAGGGGATCTGAGTAGGACATTTTTCTTACAAAGGGAAGTTGAGGACTGGAATGTGCTGGGTGGAGAGGTGATGGAGTCCGATCCTCTCACAACATTTAAAATCTTTGACCCATGAACTTGAATCTTGAAGGCTACAGATTCATGAAGGAATTGGATTAATTTAGATAAGCACAGTGGTCATTCCTCATTGCATTCCTCTTCACCCATACCTGCTGTCCTCCCTTGTGGGAGACTGGGCTTCCCAACCAGTAAAACCCTTTCTCTAAGGGTGAATGTAAACCTTGGGTTTCCAGCTTTGGCTGTTCATTCCAGCTGTGGCACCCACTTTATCCCAAGATGAGTGAATAAACAAATCCTGCCTCACCCAAAGATGGCAAGCTGGACTGGGATGGGAAATTAAAAAAAAGTGATTCATTCTGCATCAACTATTATATTGGAAAGAAGATAAACATGTAAATCCATCATTCTTGAGGTGATTTATCAGAGTGTGGAAGATTTGCAGAAACTGGATCATAAATGAAAATGCTGGAAGAACTCAGCAGGTCAGACACTAACGGTGGCGACAAAGGTATCACCAATGTTTTTGGGTCAGGTATCCCTTTGCCTCCACACAAATTTGTAGACCCGTTGAGTTTTTCAGCTATTTGTTTTATTACACACTGTGAACTAAGAATTACTGATCAGTGGAAAACCCTTAGTCAAACGAATGCACATTAAACCTAATTTTTATCATCAGAGAATTAGCTCATTCAAAATTTAGATGTTGATTACTGAAATTGATTGAGAAATTATATCCTCTTTGTCATCTCAGGAACAAGTCCAATGAAGGATAGAAAATGCTGCTAACAAAAGAACATGTCATTTGCTTATTTTCAATTTCCTACCAGCTGGCAAAATGAATTGTTTCTAGTATTTTACTTGGCCAGTTATAATGGGCTAGTTTGCAATTAAATATGCACTTTCCTCATGTTAGGGCAGATAATGTAAGGGGCTGTCATTCACTTTTCCTGTGCATCTGTACCAAAGTGCAGCAAATTTTATGGGAATCTGACCGATCTAATGATCGGAGACAAAGAGCTGATTGATCAGGGTGCTGGCTGTTTAAATTTAGTGAAAGACATGAGAGGGAAATTTAGCTGAAGCTGTAAACTGGAGATTTGCAACTGATGGCTTTCTCACAGGTGAAAATTGCTGCCTGAACTGATAGCACTCGAGCTAGCATCTCAGTCTGGGAGTTTATGATGAACAACACAACTGCATGACAATATTGAACACAATTGAATCAAGTTACTCTCTTTTTCATTTTAGAGTGGAGTTTATTTTAATCAAGCGAGGAATCATGCAACTGTGAAGGCAGCAGATAGAGAAGCTCAATTTGAACATGATAAGCAACACTCAGAGTGATTCTAGTGTTGTCAGTGGAGTGGAAATGCAGCCCCATGTCTTGGTATAAAAAGAAACAAGGGACCCAACACAGTTCCTTTACAGCAGTGGTTCTCAACCTTTTTCTTTCCACTCACATACCACTTTAAGTAATCCCTATGCCATCTGTGCTCTGTGATTAGGAAGGGATTGCTTAAGGTGGTATGTGAGTGGGAAGGGAAGGTTGAGAACCACTGCTCTAGACCCAATTGTTACTGAAGTATTTTGCTTGAGAAAAATTGTCATTGGCCCATTTCCTTTAGAGTTATGAAACCATGCACACAATGAGTCAATGAGGTACGATTAAAACTGGTTTTCAAACATTTTCTTTCCACCCACACACCACCTTAAGCAATCCCTTACTAATCACAGAGCACTTATGATGCAGGGAATACTTAAAGTGGTATGTGAGTGCAAAGAAAAAGGTTGAGAACCTCTGCTTTAGAGCACCTGGAAAATTATTATTTGATCATATTTTGAAGGTAAAGTGACAGTGAAGTTGGTTGTCATCTATATTGAGACCAGACTATATCTCCAAAATTGCCTCTAAAGCATTCCATAGTCCATCTAATTTGGGATATTTTTCAATTGATATATAGAGTATTGCACCAATTATTTTACATATACTCCTAAAAGCCACGTTTTAAAAGTGACAAATGTTTTTTTTTAGCAAGTAGTTTTTAAAATTCATAACAACTCAGAAGAGTCCTCAAATTGCTACTGAACATTTTTACATTCACATCTAAAATTTCACTGTTTGAACCTCAAAGTTATGCCATTCTATTCACTCAACAGCAATAGGAAACTGCATTTCCCATGATGTGATGTGACTATCTATGTTCCTTTTAATATAGAAACAGGATGTTAATATGAAGAGGCTGCAAGCACCAACTGTAAATCAAAACAAACATGCAAACTTAAGTTGCATGACATAAGAACATAAAAAACCTTAAAAAAATACTCTCCCTGCTAACAACCCATTTATTTCCCAGACTTAGTCCCTCCACTAATGGTGACAAAGACTGTTCTGCCATTTTCCAATTTCCATTCTTGCTCAGCACCATCACAGAGCTGGTTGTTTTCAGTCAAAAATGCAGAAAAAGCTTTTAAAGAAATGCTATTAGACCATTTCTGTCAACATTGGCCAGAGGCTTCTCTCCAAGCCAACATCTGCAACAGCACAGCTCACCTTCAGTTCTGTAGTGAAGATTTATCTTAGATTTTATGCTGAGGTCTGGAGGATGGGAGCAATGGCATCTGAAAAAATATGGAGGCACATACATGCCTATGGTAACTTGCACATAGACATTGTTTTAATAGAGGGAACATCCAAATAAAACTTTCCAAGGAGTGTTATTGAACACAATTCAGCACCAAGACACAGTAGGAGATATTTAGACTGGTAATATGAATCGTATCAAAGAGCTGGGTTTTGAGAATCATTTAAATGAAGATGTGAAAAATAACATGGCTAAAACTTTTTGGAATAAAATTCCAGAGTTTACAATTTGGGCAACAGAGAGCATGACCATCAGTGATAGGGCCACTGAAGTCAGCATAGCAGACGTGTGCAGAAATAGGGAGCCCAGAAATTTTAAAGGATTTTGGGGCTGGAGAAAACTGCAAAGAAAAAAAATCATCACTATTTAGTCACCAGGATTCAATTTGTTAGAAAGCTTTTAATCTATGACATTCATTGTCTCAAGTTGCTCTTGGCAAGCATGTAATAAACCATTGCTTTATAGAAAGCCTGCTGTTGGGACAACCTCATCAAATAGATGTTCAAAACATCTCACGGTCTAATGAGATTCACTGTGAAAACTGAGCAGTATTTGATTAGAATCTCTAATGACCTGACAAAATCATTATCAATAAATTATTTTGCAGCAATAAATGTACACAAAACTAATGCTATGTGAGCACCCTGTTCTCTTGCTGAGATAGGCTACTGGAAACAAAATTCTATTTCAAAATTCAAGTGAGTGGAAGAATGGGCCTTGAACATCTATCCATGCATACACAAAGAATTTTCTTCCATGATCTTCCACCACTGCAGAGTGAAGCAACCATGAAGGGAGATGTTTGGAGGCAGGGCAAGGAGATGGTCAATGGAGAAGATAAAGACAGGGTGTATATGATGAGGAGTGGTGTGAAAAGTCTAGCGAAGTCCATAGAGATGGGATGAAGTTCCTGAAGGTGGGGGAAAAGATCTGCAGAGAAATTTAAGGGCATCAGTTAGACTGGTGACTTGGGTTTTATGGAGTAAATTGGAGGTTATTGGAAAGATAAGAAGATTGAAGATGTAATAAGGATGGGACCAGAAATCCTTTGGGAAAGGCTGAGAGTGAGGGACCGAAGGGTGGAGGTGATTGATAACAATAAAAAAAGAGGGTGGTTAATACCTCTGACCCATTGCCAGTGGCCTCGGTGGGATATTGGATTCTCAAGACTGTGGTCACGACATGTGATGTTTGATAACTAACAGGTTTTAGGCTCTCTCTAATAATATCTAATGTAGCTCTATGCCATATTTTGTCTGATTATGTGCTCTTGAAATGAGTTACAATTTTTTTATTCTGGTAAATATGATTCCATCAAGATTTGATTGTAATTTCATGATTATATGATTGAAAACAGACATTTCAGGACTGATCTATTCAAATCTGAGAAATACCTGCACATTTATCACACTTGCAGCCTGTTACAAGTTCTCATCATTATAAAAGTGCCAATTTTTGTGCAGCACTTTTGGTGACAATTGAAAGAAATCAATCCACATTGTAGAATCCCAGGAAAACCTTATTTTTATCATGATATGTGGACTGGGAATCCAATAAGATTTATCCCATAATTCAGATTTTTATCAGGTTTCCCACCTTTGCATACTTCTTAACAGTTATATGTAGAGAAGCTTTGAAAATAGCATTGTGCCAAGATAAAATGGTACATAAATGTAAGACCATGGATTGGAAGATAGAACCATAGAACATTACAGCTCAGAAACAGGACCCTTTGACCCATCTTGCTATGGTGAACCATTTTTTTGCTTAGTCCTACTGATCTTCACTCGGTCCATAGCCCTCCATACCGCTCCCATCCATGTACCTGCCAAAATTCTTCTTAAATATTACATTTAAGCCCACATTCATCACTTCAGCTGGCAGCTCGTTCCACACTCCCACCACTCTCTGTGTGAAGAAGTTCCCCCCTTGTGTTCCCCCTTAACTTTTCCCTTTCACCCTTAACCCACTTCTTCTGGTTTGTATCTCACCTACCCTCAGTGCAAAGAGCATTATCTACATTTACTCTGTCTATCCTTCTCATAATTTTAAATACCTCTAGCAAATCGCCTCTCATTCTTCTATGCTCCAGGGAATAAAGTTCTGACCTGTTTAACCTTTCCTGGAGTCCAGGCAACATCTTAATAAATTTTCTAAATTTAATTTTTAAAATTTCTCTTCACTCTTTCTATCTTATTGATATCTTCCTGTAGTTAGGTGACCAAAACTGCATACAATTCTCCAAATTTGGCCTCACCAATGTTTTATGCAACTTTACCATAACATTTCAGCTCCTATACTTAATACTTTCATTTATGAAGGCCAATCTGCCAAAAGCTCTCCAAACAATCCTATCCACCTGTGACACTACTTTCAGGGAATTATGTATGTGGATTCACAGATCCCTCTGTTCTACCACACTCCTTAGTGCCCAGACATTTACTATTCATACCCTTTCTTAGTTTGTCCTTCCAAAATGCAACACCTCACACTCAAAGATAATTAGAAAAATAAAATAAAATAACTTTTTAATTCAATGGTAAATAAATTTATAAAATATACAATATTTATTAAAAGCACCTCAATTGAAAACTGAAATAACTGTTTGACAAAATATATTTAATCATTTGGCTGAATGTTACTTTAATCATATGGAACAATAATTATTGAGAATTTATGCAACCAATGTAAACTTCCAAACTAAAATTGAACTTAAGCTACAATTTCTGGACAACTCTGAAGAAAAACGAATTGTGGAAGTATCAAGATTCAAGATTCAATTTATTATCATGTGATAAAAACAGTGTCGTATTAAACACAAAATTGGCTTTTGCCTGCTGTAAGGCATACAGTTTCACATCAGCAGAAAATGCCTGAAGCGTCTCTTACAGTCAGAGAAAGAGAAGCAAATGAGAGATCTCCCCCCCCCCCCCCCCCGAGGCAATGAGGGTCCATTGATTTGCCTCCAGTGCTCCTGCAGCCTCCGGAGCCACTATCCAAACCATCGACAACCCAAATTTCAGATCCAAACCTCCGATACAATTAGGAACCCTTCGTGTCTTCAGCACCCTCTTACATACTGTTCTGATACCTGGTACCCTGTCAGCCAGTTTTGAGCCAGTCTCCAGCAGCCCACAGCCTGCGTGGGTTCCTCACCTCAAGTCACCAACTGCCTGCCACCTGTGTAGGTCCTTCAGCCTCACTGATCTGCTGTTATGGTCACTGTCCTGTGGGTCATCTCCTCTGCTTCACCTTCTCAGTTGGGGAGGGGTGTGTGGAGGAGGTGGTCTCCTCGTTTACTGGTGCCCTGAACCAGTCCTCCACTTCCCTGGAGTCTGCAATCCCTCGTGGCTGCTGCAATAATATGCACTGCCATCTTGGGCGCAGGCCCTGCGTTTGTGGGATTTTAAATAAAACTACAGTTGGTTCCTTTAACTGGCCCTTCAAAGCCTGTATAGAGCTGGCTACAGAGCAATCAGACTGAGCGGTTGGACCCTGCAGGAGCACTGTGTCTCCACACCCTGTTCTCTGTGCATCCGCACCAGTGGCAGCACTGCCATGCTTGTTCTGTTCAATACTGTTTAACATAAAAAATATTATTGCCTTCAAGTCTGTGTTCACACTGAAGTATTTTCCGTTTGGTTATTCACCTGTGGGCTAAAAGGTGGAGGTAGACACAGGCCACATGCACTTCCCATGATTATTTCTTTGGCATGCAAACTCCTCTGATCTTTCCATTTGGCAAGGGCAGTTAGTTTCTGTTTAAGCAGCAGAAGAGATGGGGAAATGAATGGGAAGGAACAGGAAATCCTTTACATGGCCTGTGAAGGTGGTGTTGTTTTTTTGTTCGTGTATATTCTGCTGACTTGTTTTTACACGTTGACCCGATCATCTCTGATGAATCAGATATCAGGACCTTTTCCTCAAAGGTTGGTTCTTTTGTGGTTGAAACTGGTTTACATGTATAAGCAATAGTACTTGCTATGACCTTCCGAGTGCTTACCTTAGGAGCCACAAAGCATGCAGCTTTATTGTGTGTTCCACTTTCAGGAAAATTCATCACTTTCTCGCAGTTCTCATTACTCATAAGTTTCATTCTTCTTCAAATCTTGATTCATAGATATACAGTTATACAGTTAAGTAATTAAAGAGAAAATTGATTTCTAGTTGGCCTGTAGAAACCTATAAAATTAATGAAGTCTTCAGCCTTTTTCAAAGATCTGCTATCCATCATTACCGTATGATTTATTTATATTTATTTAAGTACAAATTGTTCATTGTGCGATGAGCTGACATTTCCTAACCTGGCATGGCATATTAAGCAGAGGTTGGCCTTTGGGGTAAAATAGCCCAATTAATTAACGTATGCCACAACCACTTTGCTGTTTAGGTTTTCGCATAAAATGTAGAAAATTTGAAGATGCAATGCAGCTTCTGAATTGAGTTTCTCCTTTGAACATGACTTGCACTTCCTGAACTTGTGCCCATTTTTTACCAACTCCATCCCCCAGTTCTTGTTACCACCCTATTCACAAACTGACCTCATCAAGCTTACTCAACTGCATCCACTGTGTGTTATATCTCTTTGTCCTCTGCAAGCAGCTTAGATTTAATAATTTGTGAAGTTGCCTTTCTCCATCGTCTCCAGTCTTCACTGGTCCACAACATTGAAATGCCTTTAGCTAGAGCCACTCCATTTGTCCCAACCTCCCGACCAGCAGCACCTATATTCTCCATCCACCCCTGCCTCTCCATCCACTTTTTATTTAGAATGACAATAGTTTGCTTTACCTTTGTGTTGCATCATCACATTATTCTCCCTAACCTGTGTATTTTCAATTGTCAGAGGTAAAAGTGGGATTAAAGTGTGCTGACATGTCAAGGCTCTTCTCTCTTGTTCACAGGATATCTGGGTTTCTAATAAAACTGGTTAATGGCAGATATTAACAGCAGCCCACTGAAGCCATGCAGTAGGATGCACAAAGAAGCCAGGCATGAGACCTCAGGGCCTGTGTGTAGATACGACTGGTAAAGATGTTCTTGTTTACTGACACTCTTTTAAAAAAAAAATTTCACACTATGAACCATATTGACCAAAATACACACAAACATTTCCCTCTTGAATATACACAGTGTCATTTTCTCCCCTTTCCCCGCCTCTCCCTTCCATTCCTCCTTCCCACCCCCCTCCCCACTCCTGACACTCTTGAAGTTATGTCATTCTGTTCTGACTGCATTCCACCTTTAGGATCCTTGAGAAAAACGGAAGCCACATATGAGTTTGTTCCATTGGCACGTCAACCTCCACAATGATCCTTGGGCCTCAAAGCCTGAATGCCCTGAAGCCATGCTCAAATTTCCTTCCATTTTTGGGAAGGTGCCAACTTTCTGTTGTGACAGCTCAAGCCGCGTTCATGTCCTGGAACAGGAAAATGTGGTTCCTTTTGAAGTCACTACACCTTCCAGTGGTGAAATGGATATAGCCAGGTGGATTGGTTCCACTATCAAGAGAATAACATCCACCTCTACATCTCCAAAATAGTCTTTAGTTAAAAGAACCACTTATCTTGTAGAACAATATTTTATCAGGTTTAGGTACTATGCCCCAGATGGTTTTTCAACTAAACGTCACCAAACCAATATTCCCTATGCCACCAATTTTCTTTGCAATTCTTTGACTGCACACTGAAATAGGATATAACCTTAAAGGCATGAATGAAGATGTAGCATCTAATTTACAAGTCAATGAATACATGCAAGGTAGAGATGGACAAATAGGTGAAATGTCAAGTGCCTGAAAGGTAAGGGGCATTGTAGAGGCCAACGATGGATCAGCCATGATGTTATTGAATGGTGGAGCAGGTTCAAGCAGCCAATCGGTCTACTCCTGCTCTTCTTTCTTAGCTTCAATTGTTAACATCAATGTGCTGGGGTGAAAAATAATGAAGAAAATAATTACAATTTTCAACATAACCATCAGCAAGTCCAGCTTCAGATCTACTGTCAGGCAGGAAGGATTTGAGTGAGTGCGCTCTGGGAGATACCTTTGAACACCGAATTTCATGACTTGTTCATGTGACGATAAATTCTGATTCTGATAATAAAAGAGTTGCTCATCTGGCAGGTTTCAGACAGCTTGGCTGGACTTCCCAAGCTTCAGGAACTCAGCAACTCAAGCAAGGCAAGACCATCTTCACAGATGAGGTGATGATGTTGCAGCACTCTTTGGGGTCTAGGAAGTGTAAATATAACCAAAGATTTCACCCTAACTTTATATACTTACTTGTAATGTACCCTCTTTTATCAACTGCCACCCCATTCGATGGTCTCTCTCTTTCCCTATCCCTTTCCTTTCCTCCAGCTCCTTCTCTTCCCTTCTCCTATCAGAGAGCAACCATCTCCCCCCATAATTTCTCAGATTTTTTATTCTCTTCCACCTTCCAACCTGCATCCTTCCAGCCTTATCTGTTCGCCTGTGCTCTTCACCCCACCCCTTCCTCTCTACTCTGTTCTCCCCTCCTCTCCTCCCTCCTCCTACCCTTTGTTCAAGTGCCTGCCTGTTTTTTCTTATACCTGCCAAAGGTTGGAAATGTTGGTTACCCTTTACTTCCTATCGATGCTGCATGACCTGCTGAATTTCTCCAGCACGTTTGTGTATTATGTTTAAAATCCCATTCAATGTTGTCTCCAAGGTCAGAAGGTAGACAGCCAGTCTACCAACTTTCCAAATCTCAGAATGAGGATAAATATCTCTGGAATGAATAAGTCAGGCTCACCGGGCTAAAACTCAGCATAGTTCTTCCTTCCGCACACAATCTCCTTCACCCTTTCACAATTTTATTAATCTTTGTGAGCCAATTTCAGATGGTCAAATAAATTTGATTTCCTAGCCTTTACATCTCCATCCTTCCTCCACAGTAGGGAGACAGACGACTCCATAAACTTCAGTGTACTATCCAGACAAGATTAATTAAATTAATTAAATCAGTGGCAACCTCCAGTGACAATGAGTACTAAAGTACAAGGAGGTTCAGCAGAATTTTGACAGAATGTCAATAGTCAATAAATTGCCTCCTTTACTTGGTTCATGTGTATAAAGTACTTTTCTAAACTTCACACAGGTTTAATGAAGTTTGTGATGATCTTGATGCGATTTCAAACAAAGTTGTCACCATCCTTTATTATTACAATTAAGACAAACAGAATTTTTGTGCTTGTGTTGGTAGCTTGAATGGCCTCAATGACAACATCTCCACTTCATGTTGCTCTTCTTTCATGCCCAAAGATGATGAGAGGTTAGACCCTATCTAATTGGCACCCTGGATCATGAGTGAGTAACATTGTATATCCTGAGCTTACTTGCCAGAACACTATCAAATGCCTGGTTGAGAGTCATTTTCTTTGAGGCAACATCCTTTGGGTGTGCTATTCACAGTTCTCCCAAACTTTTATCATACTTAAGATGTTCAGCAATTTATCTCAAATTCACCTCAAGATCTGGATGAGTTTCAGCTGGATTCTGATTCTAGCAGCTGGTTAGTGCCATTGCACCAGAGGACTTGGGAGACTGGCTCAGCTGCTCAACTTGTTTTGCTGGTTCGGCAAAGCTTTTTCCACATCTTGTATGCCTTTGGATCAGTAACTGACTAGAGAATGGATGTCTTCCTGACAGCAGAGGCATTTGCTGCAAATACGTTCCATCCTTTCCACTTTTTGATCACATTTGTTGAAATGTCGGTGGGAAAACAAGGACTGGTTCGACGAAAACAACCAGGAAATCCAGGAGCTGCTGGCAAAGAAGCGAGCTGCCCACCAGGCTCACCTTGCAAAGCCGTCCTGGACAGAGAAGAAACGAGCCTTCCGTTGCGCATGCAGCCATCTTCAGCGCATCTTCTGGGAGATCCAAAATGAGTGGTGGACTAGCCTCGCCAAACGAACCCAGCTCAGCGCGGACATTGGCGACTTCAGGGGTTTTTACAAGGCTCTAAAGGCTGTGTACGGCCCCTCACCCCAAGTCCAAAGCCCGCTGCGCAGCTCAGACGGCAAAGTCCTCCTCAGCGACAAGATCTCCATCCTCAACCGATGGTCAGAATACTTCCAATCTCTTTTCAGTGCCAACCGCTCAGTCCAAGAATCCGCCCTGCTCCAGCTCCCTCAACAGCCCTTAAAGCTATAGCTGGATGAGGTCCTCACCTGGGAAGAGACATATAAGGCAATTGAACAACTGAAAAGTAGCTCTCCAATTGACCCCGAGTTAATGGGGCAGTTAGGAACCTCGTACAAATTGTTGTAATTCACAGTCGTATTGTGGCACTGCACGAGAACAATGAGGATGGACTGGAATGCGGAGTTGAAGTTATAGTCCAATCAGCTGCGATCTTACACAAGGCCTGAACAAGCTAAATTTCTTGCTCCTGATTCATATGTTATCAGTGATATCCAACTTTGTCTCAGTTATCCATGATGCTCTACTGCACCAGAGAGATAGAGAAAGAGAGCAAGTGAAAAAAAAACCCAATAAAAGGGAAAAAAAATCCTGCTTAAATTTATTTTACGCTTGTTGTTAATTATTATGACAGAACTACTCAATGCACACACACGTTTCAGAAAAATAACACCCACATTTCAGCTGCTTTCACCATTTTATTTTGTGACATCAACCAGCCACCAGGTGGAGGTAATAACAATAGAATTATAACACCTTTTAACCGACCCTCTCCAAAAGAGGATTCTCACACGACATTCAAAAGACTACATTCAAGTTGCTACAAAAATAAGAAAGATTCCTTATACCCAAGGTTTAAATCAACTGCTTTTTTGGGGGGGTGCAGGGACTTTGGCACAATTCCCCAAATGTATTTATGTTTGCTGTATACTTCTCTGATCGTCAGGTGCAGTAAATCGGTCCAAGCTGAATAATTTGCAATGTGTCAGTTCGAGACTCTTGCATGAACTCCTTGAACATTTTGTGCTATTCTAATCAAGAGAAATGTTGATACAGCTATTAAATGATCAGAATGATATTCAGAATCATGGAAAATGCAACCCTTAAGCACTGAAACATTTCATTAATGAATTTTTCGAAAGTTCCTTCAAGTGTCAAGTGGAAATCTAACCCAAACCAAAGCTATTCAGCTGAAAGGATTATGTTGAAACTGATGCCCAAAGCCTGGGAGACTGTCATCTGGAGGGATTGCATGAATTTATATCCTATCACTAGGATGTGGTGCTACCACTATATATACAGATGTATGCATGTGCTGTATGGGCTGACCTGCCCCCTAACTTGTGACTCCCCATAAAGGCTGTTATGGCCAAACCCTTCCCTGCCTTGGAAACGGGCCAACAACATGCAAACTGTGCTGACACTTTAAGGTGATTAAAGCCTATCACAATTATCTGTCTTATTGTGGTTTATTGATAGTACAATTTAATCACTTTAATTTTAGACCATGGACAAGGTAGTATGGGAGGATAGATTGGACACCATCCGCAAGGATCTGGAGGCCTCGACTAAATTTGACCGGTGGGTGCACTGCCTTAACACATTCATGAGGCACAATGACATGCAGAACACAAAAGACAAAGAGGAAGGGATCTTCGCTCAGGTTGGTCACTGGATTTTTCAAGCAATAAGAGACTTTGTTCCTTACTCTGAAGTGATGGAGTCCCTGCAGAAGCAGTACCGGGTCCCGATGAATGTCGAATATGCATGATTCCTCCTGGGCAGCTGAAAACAAGCGCTGGGTGAGTTGATTGACGAGTGGCAGCTGAGGCGAGACTGTGACTGCCGAGAAGTCTTTACAGCTGCCCAACTCGAAGGCCTACTATGAGACGCGTGCGTGGCTGGGCTCAGCTCTGATTACATCAAACAGAGGCTCCTAGGAAAGGACTGGAGACAGCGCAATGAGGCGCTGAAGCATTTGCTTCAGGTATCGTGGCCTCTGCATTGGGGATGTGAGTGCGACCATCTTGGGACATGGGGTCCCACGTCACTGCCGCCACCATCATGCACTAGAAATGCTAGTTCTGGGAGCATGGGAAGCACCCCCGGAAGAGCTGACCAGCTCCAAGTGCCACATGCTCTGCTTGTGAGAAGATAGGGCACTACAGGAAAGTGTGCAGGTCCCAACCTTCCCCCAGCAGTGTCATGTGCCACCGACAACTGCTGTCTTCTTGGACCACCCCACTTCCAGCTCCACCTCAGACGTCACTTCCAGTGGCTGGGGACAGATAGACAATGCCCTGGGGATGACAAGCTGGGTGGCACCTCTTCTGACTCCACTTCCGATGGCACGGTGCAGCACCGTGTGCGCAACATGGGGTGGCCATCTTGGCAAGCACCCCCGAACCAGCACAGTACCATCTTGGACAGTGACTATATGCTCACCTCTGTCATCCTTAACCAAGACAGCCTGCACCAACTGGCCAAAGCCATGATGAACGTTGAGGTAAACAGCCACCCTACGAACTGTTTATTTGACATAGGAAGCACTGAGAGCTTCATCCACCTGGGTACTGTACAGCAATACTTTCTCGATGTAACCCCAATGCAATGTAAGGTCTCCTTGGGCTCCCAATCCCACTTGGCCAAGATCAGCGGCTGCTGCACCTTGACGCTGACTGTACGGGGCATGGAGTACAGGAACTTTAAACTCCTGATAATGCCGTACCTCTGCACGCCTGTCATTCTGGGACTGGACTTTCAGTACCAGCTACAGAATATCCGATTGCCCCCTCCTGCCCCTCACAGTCTGCAACAGCAACCAGCTGACCCTGCTGAACATAACCTGCAGCCTCTCTGCTCTCTGGGTCCCTCCATCATTGCTGTTGAAGAACCTCACCCCCAACAGCAAGCCAGTAGCCACTAAGAGCACCAGGGATAGAGCATTCATTAAAGTATAGGTCAAACAACTCCTAGTGGAAGGGGTCATAGAACCCAGCACCAGCCCATAGAGAGCCACCATAGTGGTGGTAAAGAGTGGAGAGAAACAACGCATGGTCATTGACTACAGTCAGACCATAAACTGCTTCACACTGCTGGATGCCTACCCACTTCCCCGCATCGCTGACATGGTCAACAAGAGACTCTGTGACGGTCGCAGAGACAGATGAGACCACCAGACAGGTTGAGCCTGTAAGGGACTTTGGAACTGAAATGAACACTAAACCATACCACCCTGCTGGACTTTGTAAAGGTCATTTTTAAAGGAGGGTGAATGTGGTGCTACCACTATGTGCATGTATGTGCTCTATGGGCTGGCCCACCCCCTGAACCTGTGAGTCCTCCCTCCCAGATATCCCCATAAAGGCTGTCATGCTCAAACCCCTCCCTCAGTACCTTCCTTGGAACCGGGCCAGCAACATGCAAGTTGTGCTGATACTTTAAGGTGATTGAAGCCTATTAATCATGATTCTCTGATTGTGGTTGATTGGTAGTACATAGTAACAAATAGAACGTTGTTCATGATGAGAGCTATCTTTTGGCAGCATAATTTTTAATTTAAGTATTTTCTGCTGGGTGGCAATCTGCTTTGGGAAAAGTGGGTTCTGAATAGTGACCAATTGTCCTTTTTCCAAAAGGCTTCCCTCAAAACAGAAAATATATCTGCTCTCTGGAACGTATTATGCAAATGTAAAATTTGTATTAACTGATAAAAATAAAGGGGCTAACCAAATCAATGAGTTTAAATTAATTGATTTATTCAATTCTCCTTTTAACTCTGTGATATAAACATTGGTTTGTACCTAACAAATTCCATGGGACCTGTTCATGAGATATATTTAAATTCGACTGTGAGCTTTTATGTTCCTTATATGTCAAACAAACTGAAAATCAATTTTTGTCACCACCAACGTTTTGGGCCTGAGCCTTTCGTCAAGATATTAGCAAAACACAGGCAGGCACCTGAATAAAAATTGGGGGGAGGAGAGGAGGGGAGGAATGAAGGGGCAGGGGGAGGAGTACAGGTTAACAGGTAAGAGGTCATAGGTGTATATGAGTTACAGAGAGTAATAGAAGGGGGTCGCTCTCTGAATGGAGAGGGAAGGGGTAAGAGTTGGAGGAAAGGAGACAGAAGAAACTGGAGAAGAAGGAAATTTAGGTTTTGTACCTCAAATTTTCAGGTAACCTTGGTTTGGTTGTGCATGAGGCCATGGATCGACATCTCGGTGTTGGAATGGTATGTAAAATTAAAATGGTCAGCCATTGGGATGTTTCTGATACTGCAGCAGACAGCAAAGATGCTCGATGAAATAATCCCTTGTCTGCATCCAGTCACCCCGATGGAGAAGAGACCACAATGGGAGCACCAGATGCAGTAAATGACCCCTGCAGATTCACAAGTGCTTCACTTGGAAGAATTGTTAAGAGCCCAGAATGGCACTGAGGGAGAAGTATGGGTGCCAGTGTAGCATTTCATGTGGTCACAGTGGAAGGTACTGATGGGTTGTTTAGTGGAAAGTGGTGAGTGGACAAGGGAGTCCCAGAGAGAATGGTCCCTGCAAGGGGAGGAGAGGGAAAGATGTGTCTGGTAGTGTGATTATGTGGTGAAAATTGCAGAGGCTGGTGAGGTGGTGGGTGAGGACAAGGGGAATTGTGTCATTATTGCCTCTTGGGGCTGAGGTGCCAGAGCTGATATGTGAGAAACAGAGGAGATGAGGATAAGGGCTGAGTTGATGGGAGTAGAGGGAAATCCAAGTTTTTAAATAAGTTTTCACAAGACAAATTGCAGCAAGCAATTAGGAAAGCCAAAGAATGTTATTAGTTATTAAGTGGAATTGAATGTAGAAGTAATATTTCAGTCATACAGGGTTTTTGAGATCACGTATGGAGTACTGTATCCAGTATTGATCTCCTTATATAACAAATTTACAAAACTAATACCTGAAATGGGTGGGTTGTTTTACGAGGAAACACTTGACTAGCTAAGCTTTTACTGTTGGAGTTCAGAAAAGAGAAAGGCAATTTTTTTGAAATAGAATATCACGAGGGATCTTTTTAGGGTAGATTATGAGCTGAGTTCTGCAGGTGAATCTGAAACTTGGGTCCACAGTTTTATTTCTTTTGTCCATTTAAGAAAGGGATGATAAAAAAAGCTTCTCAGGGTTCATGAATCTGGATCTCCTTGCTCAAAGGATGGTAGAAGCAAATTGTTTTAAGGGTGATGCAGGTAGGCACTTTATAAGCAAGAGGATTGAAAGATTTTCTGGAGCAAGCGGGAATCTGGAGTTGAGGCATCAGTCAGATCCATTGCGATCTTTTTGAATATCCTTTTTTTTAATTTTTTTCTGTTCTTTTTTTTAACCTTTATTATTTTACTACAACAGTCTAATAAATGGGTCTGACATGGTTCCATTCATTATGTTTGAGTTATTATCAGTAACTATTAATGTAATTATGCATATTTTATTATTTACCTATTAGTTTTTCTCTCTTCTGTATTCAATTGATTCAGTTACATTAATGATTTGGATGATGGGGTGATAAATAGGGTGAGTAAATATGCGGATGATACAAAAATAGGGGGAGTTGTGGATAGTGAGGATGGTTTTCGTGGACTGCAGAAGGATTTAGACTGCTTAGAAGTGTGGGCTGAAAAATGGCAGATGGAGTTTAGTGTAGTCCAATCAAAGTAGGACATATGCAGTGAAGGGGAGGGCATTGAGGAATGCAGAGGAACAGAGAGATCTTGGAATAATGGTTCATTGTTCTTTAAAAGTGGATTCTCATGTAGATAGGATGGTGAAGAAGGCTTTTGGTATGCTTGCCTTTATAAGTCATAGCATGGAATATAGGAGCTGGGAGGTGATGTTGAGATTGTTCAAGGCATTGGTGAGGCCAAGTTTGGTGAGGCAGTTCTGGCCTCCAAATTATAGGAAGGATATCAATAAGGTAGAGAGGATGCAGAGAAGATTTACTAAAATGTTGCCTGGATTGCAGTATCTAGAATATAGAGTAAGATTGAGTAGACATTAGAGTGTAGAAGGTTGAGGGGGGATTTGATAGAGGTACATAAAATTATGAGGGGAATAGATAGAGTAGATGTAAATAGGCTCTTCCCCTTGAGGGTAGGAGAGATTGGAATGAGGTGTCCTAGGTTAAGGGTTAGGGAGCAAAACTTTAGAAGTAACATAAGAGGAAGCTTCTCCACTCAGAGAGTGGTGGTTGAGTGGAATGACCTTCTGGAAGAGGAGTCATTTAAGAGAAAGTGGATGAGTACATGGATGTGAGGGGGTTGGAGGGTTATGGGCAGGGAGCAGGTAGGTGGGACTAGTGGAGTTCACTTAAATCGGTGTGGACTAGAGGGGCCGAGATGGCCTGTTTCCACACTGTAATTGTTGTATAGTTATATGGTTATGTTATGTAATCATCATTTATTATGTATGCTTATATATTAAATCAATAAAAATATTTATGAAAGTAAAGAAAGAACAGACATCAGTGGGCGATGACTCCTTCTGACTCGTGCTCTTATTTTTGTTCATAAATGCCACCATTTCAGTCTGACATTTGTTCCTTGGACATTCATAAAACTGATCCAAGACCAAGACTGTGCTGATCACACAAACTTCTAAATCTTTCATTGTAGCAATATGGGACTGGGAGCAAATCTCTTAGCTTCCTGTGTAAGCATCACTCCCTCCATAACATCCACAAAACTGAAAGATGCCTAAAGTTCAAATCATCTGAGACAAAATCCAAGCTGCATTGCCTGAAAATCTTCAATGCTTTGAAGAGATTCACTCAAAATGTTTAATCATTTTTTTCATTAACCTGCTAAGTCATTCTATCTTTAATTTTCACATTTACTTTCTATTATTTCATATTAACTATTTTATATAATTGTTACCAGCCACATTAATGTAAAATCTTTTCAACCTTAAAAGAAATGTCTATATAATTAAAACCAACTATTTTTTGGACCCTGAAGAATTTAATGGCTATTTGTTATCTGCAGATACAAAGGTTGTGGTGCAAGATTTCAAAATCAGTCACCTGTTGTAAACATCATCTGTCAAACCAAATGTAATAATTGACTTCTTCTTCTTTGGCTTGGCTTCGCGGATGAAGATTTATGGAGGGGTGTGTCCACGTCGGCTGCAGGCTCGTTGGTGACTGACAAGTCTGATGTGGGACAGGCAGGCATGGTTGCAGCGGTTGCAAGGGAAAATTGGTGGGTTGGGGTTGGGTGTTGGGTTTTTTCTCCTTTGTCTTTTGTCAGTGAGGTGGACTCTGCGATCTTCTTCAAAGGAGGTTGCTGCCCGCCAAACTGTGAGGCGCCAAGATGCACGGTTGGAGGCAATATCAGCCCACTGACGGTGGTCAATGTAGCAGGCACCAAGAGATTTCTTTAAGCAGTCCTTGTACCTCTTCTTTGGTGCACCTCAGTCTCGGTGGCCAGTGGAGAGCTCGCCATAGAACACGATCTTGGGAAGGCGATGGTCCTCCATTCTGGGGACGTGAGCCACCCAGCGCAGTTGGATCTTCAGCAGCATGGATTCGATGCTTGCGGACTCTGCCAACTTGAGTACTTTGATGTTGGTGATGAAGTCATTCCAATGAATGTTGAGGATGGAGCGGAGACAGCGCTGATGGAAGCGTTCTAGGAGCCGTAGGTGATGCCGATAGAGGACCCATGATTCTGAGCTGAACAGGAGCGTGGGTATGACAACGGCTCTGTACACGCTGATCTTTGTGTGTTTCTTCAGGTGGTTGTTTTTCCAGACTCTTTTGTGTAGTCTTCCAAAGGCACTATTTGCCTTGGCGAGTCTGTTGTCTACCTCTTTGTCGATCCTTGCATCAGATGAAGTGGTGCAACCGAGGTAGGTAAACTGGTTGACCATTTTGAGTTCAGTGTGCCCGATGAAGATGTGGGGGGGCTGGTAGTCATGGTGGGGAACTGGCTGATGGAGGACCTCAGTTTTCTTCAGGCTGACTTCCAGGCCAAACATTTTGGCAGTTTCCGCAAAACAGGATGTCATGCGCTGGAGAGCTGGCTCTGAATGGGCAACTAAGGCGGCATCGTCTGCAAAGAGTAGTTCATGGACAAGTTGCTCTTGTGTCTTGGTGTGAGTTTGCAAGCGCCTCAGATTGAAGAGACTGCCATCCGTGCGGTACCGGATGTCATTGTTGAGGTCTTTCATGGCTTGTTTCAGCATCATGCTGAAGAAGATAGTAAAGAGGGTTGGTGCGAGGACGCAGCCTTGCTTCACGCCATTGTCAATGGAGAAGGGTTCGGAGAGCTCATTGCTGTATCTGACCCGACCTTGTTGGTTTTCGTGCAGTTGGATAACCATGTTGAGGAACTTGGGGGGGCATCCGGCGCACTCTAGTATTTGCCAAAGCCCTTTCCTACTCACGATGTCAAAGACTTTGGTGAGGTCAACAAAGGTGATGTAGAGTCCTTTGTTTTTTCACTGCACTTTTCTTGGAGCTCTCTGAGGGCAAAGACCATGTCAGTCGTTCCTCTGCGCGAAAGCCACACTGTGATTCTGGGAGGACATTTTTGGCGACACTAGGTATTATTCTATTAAGGAGAATCCTAGCGAAGATTTTGCCTGCAATGGAGAGCAGCGTGATTCCCCTGTAGTTTGAGCAGTCTGATTTCTCGCCTTTGTTTTTGTACAGGGTGATGATGATGGCATCACAAAGGTCCTGAGGCAGCTTTCCTTGGTCCCAGCAGAGCATGAAAAACTCATGCAGTTTGGTATGCAGAGCTTTGCTGCCAGCCTTCCAGACCTCTGGGGGGGATTCCATCCATACTTGCTGCTTTGCCACTTTTCAGTTGTTGAATTGCCTTATATGTCTCTTCCCGGGAAAAGGACACTAAAGGCGGTGTACGACCCCTCACCCCAAGTCCAAAGCCCTCTGCGCAGCTCAGATGGCAAAGTCCTCCTCAGCAACAAGATCTCCATCCTCAATCGATGGTCAGAACACTTCCAATCCCTTTACAGTGTCAACTGCTCAGTCCAAGAATCCGCCCTGCTTCAGCTCCCTCAACAAACCTTGAGGCTAGAGCTGGATGAGTTCCTTTCCCGGGAATATTTGACTACATCCTTATCTAAAGGCTGAGTCTTTGGCTCTGTACTCATCATTCCACATCTGTCTGTGGCATGCTCATCAGGTTTAAAGAGGCACATTTGTTTGATTTATTTCTATTTGATCAGACCAGTCATTCTAAAACTGGCCACTCCATGCTCTCGCAAAGAATCAAGAATACAATTTTCTTTATCCATGCTGGGAGTGCTGAGGAAGTAGAGCAAGTTAATCAAGGTAGCACCCATGTCGCCTGCTCCAACTTCAACTTAATTGAAACTCCTTCAGGGCTTCTACTGCACTAGTAGAAGTGTAACCAAAACAGTATTCCAGTACTCAGGTGGAATTTAATATAAAATACTGAACTCTGTCATTAATAGGAATCTGCTCATAATTCTCATATTTGTTATATTTTCACCAAATTTCAACAGATTTAATTATATGTTGATATTATGGTTTGGTATTCTACGTGCACTCTGTTCATTTGCATAAAATTATATTAAATTATGAAGACATCTACAATAGAAGGAACATTTCAAGGTTGCTTTTTATTGTCACGTAATAAAACATTAACAATGTAACATACCTGATACACTTTAACTTTTGCCTGCCACAACCAGAGAGAGTCGCCATTTTAGTAGCACGAGAGAAAGAGAAGCAGGAGAGTCCTTTCAGAGCCACTGAGTGCATGTGAAATTGCACAGACTCCTGTTCGATTGATCGCCAACCTGAGCTCCAGTTACAAACCTCTGACATGATCAGAAAGCCTTCAGTGCCTGAAGCCCGACAGGTCCTCTTCTTACCCTCAGCACCCTCTCGAATACTGGCTCCGATACCTGAGCCCGTGTCCTGCAGCCTGCAGCCGATGCGGGCAGGGGCGTATCTATGGAAAACAGCGGCTATAGCAGGGGTAGTGAACCTTACTCATTCTACGCATCAAAATAAATGGCGACAAAGAAGCCTTGGTGGCCACCAACCTGTATTTGGCTTTGGCCTTTTAATAAGTTGAGAGTGAATGGAAGGATGAAGCAGAGATAAAGGAGGTATGTGTGTTCTTTGTATGTTGGCGGGGGGGGGGGGGACGTGGCGGCGCTGGCTGGGGTGGGAGGGGAGTGGTGCAGAGGGAGTTGGGAAGGGGGTGAGGTAGTGGTAGCCGGGGGGGGGGGTGTTTGGAACTGGCAGGGGTGGGGTGGGGAAGCGGACTTGATCTAGGCGAATAGGGCCTCAGTCTACACTAATAGTGCCTTCTTTGCTGCACTACTTCTAGTGCAGGGACCACCAGGGGAACGGGGCGGTGAAGGAGACCACCTGGGTCAGCAACTGCTCAGTGGTGCCCCTTCAAGTGGCGCCTAGGACATGTGCCATACTTGCTATACCTGATAGCAAGTCACCAACAGCCCGCAGCCCCAGAGCCTCTCACTGGTCTGCTATCACGGTCACCATCCTGTAAGGTCTTTCAATCATTGAACCCCTCGCCAGTTTGCTGCCATGATAACTATCCTTCAGAACAGGGGCGAGCAACTTGTTTTAAAAACTCACATTCCACCTTAAGTAATCCCTATGTCATAGGTGCTCTGTGATTAGTAAGGGATTGATTAAGGTGGTATGTGGATGGAAAGAAAAAGTTTGAAAACCACTGTTTTAATCGTACCTAATTGACTTGTTAGGCGCACGGTTTCATAACTACAAAGGAAATGAGTCAATGACAATTTTTCTCAAGCAAAATATTTCAGTAACAATTGGGTCTGGAGCAGTGATTCTCAACCTTCCCTTCCCATTCACATACCACCTTAAGCAATCCCTTAACTAGCATCGACGGCATAGGGAATACTTAAGGTGGAATGTGAGTTTTAGAAAAAGGTTGCCCATCCCTGCTTCTCTTCCATAGGGGGTGTTATCCCTATTTCTGATGCCCTGCACAAGTTTACTGCTTGCTCTGAATGTGTACCGCCTCATTTCTGCTGCTAAGCACAGACGCCACTATCTTGGGCATAGACTTCACAGTTGCAGGATTTTATTTAAACGCACTGTTGGCTCCTTTAACAGAAAGGTTAAAGCCTTTATGGAGCCGTCAGCATTAGTATCGGGTGGTTGAAACCAGTGATCCCTCTAAGCTGTGCCCACAAAGAAAGAGCGGTGTGTGCACATTTGAGCACATGTGTGCTCGCACACAGTCCATTTGGAGTGAGGGTGCATGCACATGCACAGCTTAGAGGGAACACTGGTTGAAACATTCGTAGTACTGCTGTGTCTCTGCTCTATGCTCTCCTGGGTCTGCACCACTCCTTTCACATTTTGGGAGGGAGCTCAGCTCTAGATGGTATATGTATGAGATCCTGGCTATGGCGAACACAGCTGATGAGACTTGGTCAGGTTAGACATGAAAAAGAATGCAAAACCCTGGGTTAAAGTTGAACTGTGGTTGGGTCCCAATCAGCTCATGTTTAAAATTTTTTACCTGTATTCTAATAAATATAATAATGGCACCTTATGAGGTGGCAGCTGGGGGGGTGGGGGCCTCACATTCGAATTGTCCCTGTAATGCTAGCTGACCACGAGTCCTGGGGGCCCGCACTGAGATGGCACTGGACCCCCTCCACCTCGGATATGAAGCAGTAGGCTGAGAAATGTGTCGGGAGTGGTATGACATCACTTCCGGTTTTGGAATGGCCAAACTGAAAGTGACTTAAAAAGTGGTCGAAAAAAGAGAATAAAACAGTTCTTTGCTGATTACAACGTAAGTCAATTTTCCTTTGCAGCTCTGACTTATTGGTGACCCCGATGCTTCAGATGTCTCTGAAACTAATACAATGGCCAACGAACCAGCACTGAGCACGGTTGCCGGTTTTCTGGCCACACAGACCATATGCGTGGTTCATTCAGGCGGGATCACAATTCAACCTCCGCAATATCACCGGTGAGGCAACAAAATTTTGCCATGTCGTCACATCACTTGATGAGGAGTCACCACTAAAGTTGAAGTTTTCCTAAGCAATTCTCCAGCTGAAGGTCAGTACGAGGCTTTAAGGACCACTTCCTACAAACTTTCACCATGACTGAGCTGGAGAGAGGCATGCGTCACCTACATCTAGACGAACTTGGGGACAGGTCCCCCCACTGAACTAATGACTGAAATGCTCAAACTAGTCAACGGACACCCCAAGTGCCTAATGTTCAAGGCTGCATTCTTAGAACGCCTCCCCCACGACACCTCCTTGTTTCTGTCCGACGCACACTTTTCTGACTCTCAGGATGTGGCAAACGAAGCAGACAGAGAATACAGAGTTCCAAAAAATTATTTCGCAACAGTTGAACAGGCAACCGCGTCCAACAGCATGACTAACTCGTCCACATCCCTGAGACAGGGAGGAGGATCAAAAGGCAAGCAGTGGGACAGGTGGTTTTTCTACCACAGGAGGTGGGTCCGGAATGCTCGCCGATGCGTCCCATCATGCACTTACTCAGCCGACACCTAGGGAAACAGCACTGTCAGCCACCAGTAATAGCTGCGGCGGTTGGTGAACATGCAGGCTTATTCGGCACTGTCAACTGAACCTCCAGACGAAGGTTTTTAGTCAACACAGTAGCCGAATGCAGCATCCTGCCACCGAACGCCTTTCAATGAGAAGCCCAGAATAAGCAGTCCAACCTACTCATGGCAGACGGGATGTCTATACCCAGCTATGGCACCGAGTCAGTCTGTTTGCTACTAGGAGACTTGGCTTACAGATGGGATTTCACTATCGTGGCCATACGCCAACCAATCCTGGGAGCGGATTTCCTGAGGACCAAAAACCTACTGGTCAATGTGAGGGGGTGACGGTTAATCCATGCCTCCACTTTTCAGACATGCCAACTCTCGCCTAGTAAACGACCAGTCCTATGCATACAGACCCTGTCTACGGACAAGTTTGCAAAGGTCCTAACTGAGTTCCCTGAGATCCTTACACCAGATTTTCATTTGAAGACCCCGCCGCACAACATCCAACATTATATGACTACTGAAGGACTGTCCATTCACCAAGGCGAGGAGACTCCCCCTTACTGTTTACAACAAGCTAAAGAGGAATTTAAAATGATGGAAGAGCTGGGCATCATCAGGCATTCTGATGGCCCCTGGTTCTTTCCCCTACATATGGTCCCGAAAACAAGCGGGGGGTGGCGACCATGTGGGGACTACCAAAGACTGAACAGTACAATGGTCCCTGATCGCTAACCAATACCACATATTCAGGATTTTGCTGCTAATCTTAATGGGAAATGGTCTGTTCCAAAGTGGACCTTGTGAAAGTTTACCACCAAATACCTGTACATCCAGATGACATGCCCAAGACAGCCATTATAACCCCATTTGGGTAGTTTGAATTTCTGAACATGCTGTTTAGGTTGAAAAGCATGGCGCAAACCTTTCAACACCTAATGGATGCAGTTTCTAGAGACCTCGCCTTCATTTTCATCTACCTGGCTAATAACCTGGTAGCCAGCACTACAAAGGATGAACATGCTCAGCACCTCAAATTCCTATACCAGAAGCTCCGTGATTTTGGACTGGGCAAATGCGATTTCGGTAAGGAGACAATTGACTTTTTAGGGCACAGAATCATATCCGCTGGAGCAGTCTCATTGCAAACTAAAGTGGCAGCCGTCCAAAACTTCCCACGGCCCTGCACCATCAAGGGTTTACAAGAGGTTTTAGGTATGGTGAACTTTTACCACCATTTTATTCCTGCCACTGCCAAGATCCTACACCCAATTTTCACCTGTTGTTCGGCAAACAAAAACTGTTAACATGGACACATGAGGCAAAGACAGCATTCCAGAAAGCTAAAGAGGCACTAGTCAAAGTAACCATGCTCACACACCCACGCATGAATGCCCTGTTGGGACTGACATGAGATGCCTCTAACACAGCATTTGGAGCAGTCCTAGAACAGTGAGTCATGGCCACTGGTAGCCACTCGCCTTTTTCAGCCGCTATCTACGTACCCCTGAGCTTAAATATAGCACCTTCAATCGGGAATTTTTGGTGCTTTACCTGGCTATGAAGCACTTCAGCCTTTCCTGGGGGGGTGGCAGTTCATTGCATTCACCGACCACAAACCCCTCACCTTTTCCCCATCGAAAATATTGGAGCCATGGATGGCGAGACAACAATGACATCTGTCTTTTGTCTCAAAGTTCACCTTGGACATTCGGTATGTGTCAGGGAAAGACAACGTCATTGCAAATGCCCTCTCCAGACCTGAGATCAGCTCCATCACAGGGGGCCTGGACTTGAACGGTTGGCCAAAGCCCAGCAAAAGAATGTGGAGGTGCATGCTTCCCTTATCTCAGACAGGACTTCAGCTGCAAGAAACAGAAATGGGCCCAGATAGGATTACCCTATTCTGTGATGTTTCCATAGGAAGAGCCCAGCCCTTTGGACCCACAATGTGGCACAAAAGACTTTTTCACCATGTACATGGACTGTTGCCCCCTTGATGTGCACTACAGTCAAACTTATAGTATCCAAATATGTCTGGCATTGGTTGAAAAAAGCATGTCTCTCAGTGGGCAAAGACTTGTCAGGCTTTTCAAACAGTCAAAGTCCATAGCTCACAAAGGGCTCAGTGCAGCATTCCCTTCCACCACCAAGAGGTTCCAACACATCCACATCAACATTGTTGGACCTCTACCCATGTCGCGATGCCACAAATACATTCTCACCATCAATTCACTCACTTGCCAAAAGTTGCACCCATGGTTGACATAACAACTGAGATGTGCCAGGACATTTTTATTTTACATTTTGGGGTACCTCCAACAGAAGCGCACAGTTTACTTCCACATTGTGGGCTCCACTGTTGAGCCTCCATTTCACCACATCCTACCACCCAGAGGGCTAGTAGAGTGCTTTCACCAGCACCTGAAGCAGGCTCTACGAGCACGTCTCACAGGCCCGTAGTGGTTGGATGCCCTGCCCTGGGTGATGCCGGGATTACACACAGCTCCAAAAGAGGACTTACAGGCTTCGTCAGCTGAGCTGGTTATGGCACGCCCCTGTTAGTACCAGCCGACGTTCCTCTCCTGACCACGGTGCCGATTTAATGGCATCAGAAGAACTCCAAGGCTTGCGCAACCATCTGGGAGCATGGCCCTAGTCCCAGCCACAAGATATGGCTCACCACCACGCACGTCCTGGCAGATCTCGACTTGGTGCCTTTTGTGTTTGTCCACTTCCCGACACAGGGGACAAAGCTACAGCCTCCCTACATTGGATGTTTAAAGTCCACCCTGCTGTTGGTCATTGGGAGCAAACACGAGTTGTATACAAGGGACCGGTACAAATCTTCCTACATGGACACTGCTGAGCCAGTGCCATTTCCACCACCACGTCGCCATGGTCGCCCCCCCCCCACCAAAAAGCCTAAGACTCAGACTATTGTACCGCGGAATGATTCTGGGGGGGGGGGAGGGATACTGAAGCGCCAGCAGGTGGTGGGCGTGGCTTCATGTTCAAATCATCCCTGTAATGCTAGCCAACCACAAGTCCTGGGAGCCCCACGCTGAGATAGTGCTGGAACCTCTCCACCTCGGGGACGAAGCCCGTGGGGTGAGAAACGCGGTGAGAGTGTTATGACGTCACTTCTGGTTTCAGACGAGCTGAAGTGGTCTAAAAAGAGATTAAAACAGTTCTTTGCTGATTACAATGTGAGTCAGTTTTTTCCTTTGCAGCTCTGCCTTAGAAGGTGCCACACCTTATACTCCACTACAATTAATGTTGTCCTTTTATTTAGAATAAACGTTGTGGTTTATAAAAAGCTACTAATAAACAGTATTTCTTGTCTTTGCATAAAAGATTTATCACCGTAAGATCAAAGAATGTGGCGGCAAGTAAAGAAGAAAAATGTGCTGTCGGAGATACTTGATCAAGAGTGTGAACTGAATTGTATCATTAACATAACTGAAATGTAGTCTAAAGTAGAATGTAATGTTCTAATATAGGGCAGGGCACCCCTGAACTTCATTTTTAATTCTGTGAAAATTTTATTTCTGACCGACTGCTACACTATTTCAATTATTTATTTTTATTATGTCTTTATTGAGTTTAATTAAAAAATACACTTGATAATCCAATATATAGAGTGAGATATAAGAAAAGACAGAGAGTTTGTACTTCTCAAATAAATTTTACATAGAATAAATTGTGTGTACTCCTCTCAATCAAATCCCTTTTACAAAATATTTCAAAAGAGAAATAAAACAAAAAGGAAGAAAAAAATGAACCCCCCCCCCTTATTAATCAAACCCCTCCCTCTGAACATAGTTCACTTGTATATCTAAAACAGGAGATGAAAGATGACATTCAGAAACCAGACAACGCTGCTCGGGAGCATTCAAACACCCTTATGCAATAAATTATGGTAATACGCCACAATCGCCTCCACATCTTGTAAAAGTTCTAGTTTTTTCTAAACTTAGGAGGGACATGACCTCCTGTGACCATTGAGTATGAGTAGGTGGAGGGCCGTCTTTCCATTTCATCAGAATTGCCCGTCGAGCTATCAATGAGGTAAAAGCTAAATTTAAATTCTGAGATAAATTCAATAGTATTTCCTCTTCTTGTGAAAAAAATCAACAAAAGCAATTAAGGGGCCTGATTCTAATTTGACCTTAAAAATGACTGATAAAGTTTGAAAATAATTTTTCCAAAAATCTTATAAACTACGGCAAGTCCGAAATATATGTATCAGTGAAGCCTTGAAAATTTATCATTTGAATTTATAGTAATTTTATGGATAGGAGAATAGCTTTATTAGTTACAATTAAGAGTGATTGGGGACATTTCTTGGATTTGCCACTCACAGTCGAGGACTGGGACATTGTTCATTAATGAATCCTCCTGTGTGCAACATTGTTTATTGCAGTGCAAAGCGGTGCATGCATAGAGCACATATTTAAAACTTAAGCTCTCCGGTATTTATTTTGATAATGTGATAAATGTAAATTTTTCGACACCATTTCAGTTATTTAACCAATACATGGATGTCGGTTTTAGCAAAGCCTGAGGACATGATAAAAATACTTTGAACATTTAGAAAGCAGTCAAAAGAAATTAACATTATTTAACAATTTTTATTCATTTCCAACCTGGTTTATTTTTGTAAATTGACAACATTGAGGATCAGCTATCTTGAAGGTTTTTCTTTTAAGTCTAACATCAAAAAGGATGCAGTTTAAATAACCAAGGATGTTTTATATTGGCTGAACATGTTGGCCCTTTAAGTGTATAGGCTCAATAACTCCTCTGGGCCAATTTCCTCAATTATTTTATCAGAATTCAATGGATATAAAAATATGTACTGCTCTCAAAAGGAGCAATGAAGCCAAAAAAAAACAATGTTTGTTCAAATAATAGAGAAATTTATTAGATTTTTTAAGAGATTGAGCAAATAATGATATCTATGCATTTTATTGCTGCTCTAATGTTTCCTTTAATTAGGAATCTGCATGAATCTTTGTTAAGTTGATAAATGGATAAATTTTTAATTGATTTGCACTATCAATTTATTATTTTATTGGAACTATTTTGCTCAAGGTAGGAATTTTACTCAGGAAAAGCTTGGCTGTTTCTGTGCTGTGTCTGATTTTTAAAACATTCAACAAGCCCAATAAAACCATTCAATGGTGTAGCAAAGTCAGGAACCAAAAGCCCAGTCAGGCACAGGCTGGTAGTAGGACAATTATGTCCCTTTGTGGATCACCTAAATCCTGTTTGTTGGGGCATTTAATCCTTGATGTACTAGGAATTATGAATGTAGGTCATAGTTTGTGTAGTTTTATTGGAATTTTGTACAGCAAGGCGGAATTGAACGTTGTGCAAATTGATAATATTATCGTGTATGAGAAAAAAATTAAACCTGCATTAAGGTAAATATCGCCCAGAAGTTTTGAATTCAGTTTCATGAAGGACTGGGCTTCCATTGGGAATGGTTAGATTCCAAAGGGTTTTCATGCATTAATGGAACCAATTTCTAGGAATCCTCGCAAAACACTTTATTAAAAATTAGAGTTTGAGTGGTGTCTAGGTCATTAGTGATGAATAGGATCTGTTCTTGTGGGTGTACAAACTGCCAAGATAATACGGTTGGAAAAAAAGAAAGATTTTTGACACTAAGAATTATTTAATGTAAAACGCGCCTTTATCTATCTCAGACTGAGAGCAAGAAACACCCACAAATAACATTACCTCATGCCTGCGGATGTTTATCAGGATGATGCACTTGCATTTTCAAACACTGTGAAGCTACTGCTTGAGGCTAATATTACTGCCAGAATTTGACTGTAATTCACCGTCCACAGCATCATCCAGTATTGAGAGTGTGTTTCATTTTGAGGGCTCGTTTGAAGTAATTGGATGAGGAATCTGGTTCTGCTCTGACATTTCCGTGGGTATGTCGGTTGAGAGTACTCCAACAACTGTTTGCACTCAGCTCACCTTGATCCCTCTTTCACATTATAACCTGCAAGGTTATCAGCAATGGAGCTGGAAATAAAATGTATCTTTGCTATTCACAATAGCATCCACATATTAATAACTGTAAAGAAGATCTGAAAATTGTCACACATGCAGTATACATCAAAGCTTTACTGCTTTGGGAATTTATTTTATGGTGTTTAGGTAGTGAGATAAATAGAGCAATATATTCTATGTGAAAAGGAGGTAAACTAGAAATTTGCAGATGCTGGGGTCTAGTGCAGTGCACCACAGTGCTGGAGAAACTCAGCATGTCACACAGCATCTGTGGAAAACAAAGGAAAGTTGACATTTTGTGCCCCAACCTTTCATCAGCAGATGCCTAAATAACCATCCAATTGTACAAGTTCAACCCAACAAAACAGTGTTCTCTGGTCCTTGGTGCAAAACACTGCCAAACACACATTCAGATGTAACACACTTCCAGACAAACAATTCAGGTGCACAGAACATATGGACTAATATTAGAGTAAATAAGTATTATTGTTAAATAAATAGTTGAGTCACAGAGGGCTTGTATGAGGAGTTCATCAGTCATTTAGCAGCATCATTGCCCATGCGAAGGAGCTGTTTCTCAGATTTGTGGTTCTTGTTTTTATACTCCTGTGTCTCTTTCCCAATGGGAGTAGCTGGAAGATGTTGTGTGTGGGGTCCTAGGGGTCCTCACTGATTTTGTAAATCCTCTTTAGACAATGGTTCCGGTAAATCATGTTGATGGGGAGAAGGGAGACCCCAGTGATTCTCTCCACCATCCTTATGGTCCTGTGGATTAACTTTTGATTGGATGCTGTACTGCAACTCTACCAACTGAACTGTGATTCAGCTGGCCAACAAGCTCTGGATAGAACCTCTGGATAAAGTTGAAAAGATGGTGGCTGGTAGCTGGGGGTGGGGGAAAAGGAATGGGAGGAGAAGGGGTTAACCACAGTTAATGTGGATAATAACGGGAGGGAGAAGAAGAGAAAGCTGAGAGGGGAGAGAGCTAAGAAAGATGGCTCAGATAGCTCTCTAATAGGAGAAGGAATGGAAAGGAGGGATGAGAGATAAGAATGGACTGGGGGAGGAAGTTATCAGAAACTGGAGAAGTCGATATTGATGCCATCTGGTTGGAGAGTGCTGAGACAGTGCTGCTCTTCTAATTTATAGGTGACCTCAACTTGGCAGAACATGAGGTCGTGGACAGACGTGTCAGTGTGGCACTGGTGAAGTTGACCACTGGGGAGATCCTTGCCATTGCAGCGGACAGAGCAAAGTTGCTCAGCAATGTATTCTCAGCTGACAGAGTGAAAAGATGCAAGTCACTGAGTTTTATTTTGAAAAAATGTTAATTGCGAATTGTTCATCCCTACATAATGTTCATTATATACAAGTATAATCATTACATGATTGAAGTATCTGCTTGAATGAAATTCCTTTCATTTTCATCACATGTATGAACATGAGTTGACATTCTATCTGCAAGATTTTGCAAAGCAATTTGGAGGACAGCTCCTGCCCAAATCCTGGTACGAAAAAAAAATCCAACTAGTTTGAATTATATTTGTATTAATCATCAGGTATTTCTTCCTATGCAAATAATTGTGGTTCCCACACCCAGTTAGCTTCTGAAGCAGTTTCATCTGAACTCGTTTTTCAAGCTACAGGGCACTTATTCATTCAGTAAGTTACTTTACCCTGCTGAGACCACAGATGCAGCAGAACTTGATGTTTTCCATTAGCTCTCTTTTTTTTTAGGAAGGACCTGACAAAATTCTGGATAGAGTTTTTTTTAATCTCTGAAAACTTGTACTATCCCAACTTTGGAATCTCAAATCAATTTGCTTATTCGTGGTAATTGCCAGATTGTTATTAATGTTTTACATGCAATCATTTGGGCAATCCTGAATCACTTCCTGTCAGGCAGTAATCTGCATCACAGAAATGATATAATGTTAGCACTAGTTTTAATCAAGAGATCATCTAACATAGAGTGTTTGACTGAATGACCAGGTGGCAAATAGAAATATTGGATATATGATGCTGTTATAATCAAAGGTTTAGAATTATATTTGGGGAGAAATAGAACAAATAGGTTGCTGTGTGTGGTAAATTAGAGCAGATTATGTGTTCTGTCTCCATTGTCAGGGAGACATGGGTTTGATGGTGATATTGACTATTTTCTGCACGAGGAAAAACCCAACACCCAACCCCAACCAACCAATTTTCCCCTGCAGCCGCTGCAACCGTGTCTGCCTGTCCCGCATCGGACTTGTCAGCCACAAACGAGCCTGCAGCTGACGTGGACTTTTACCCCCTCCATAAATCTTCGTCCGCGAAGCCAAGCCAAAGAATGTCCAGGTCAAAGAAAATGGCAAAAGATCTCCCATTTGCATTATTACTAAATACTATTCACACTCAGCTGCAGCACCAGGGAAATCTGTCCTTTTGTGAAGGTCACTAACAAATCTAACAAAATTTAAATTCAGAACCTGTGATAGTGCAAAAGCTAGGGTTTGAAAAAGTAGCTTTAAACACCACAGTTGGTTAAATTTTTGAAAATGTTTAAAGCTGATATTCCTCTACCTTTTCAAATACAATTCTGGATACATTGGTTCCAGGATGGTTATAGGAGGAGTAGGGCCTCCAGTTTCTTTTTATGACAGCAAAAGCTTTCGGAGGCTCCACCTGTCAATGTCTCGCTCTAAATAATTGCCTTGATCTTGATCCAGAAATTCCTCACTGTGCGAGTCTTCATCTCAAAGACCAACAATACGTCTCTCATCACTTTCTCAAGAGCTTTTATTAATGGGCATGAGGGATTAACCTTGCTACTGGTGCTCATACACCTTGAGCAATAAAGAAGGTGGGACCCAGACTGCTTAGTAAATTGTTCAAACATTTTCTGAATTCCTGGAAGGAAACTCATCAACTCCATTCGTTGGATTGGTGTGGGAGTATCAGGCTTGGAAAACATTCAAAATGCCTGCAGAGGAACAAACTTATTTTTCAATCTTTCTGTTGGCTCCTTCACACTCATTTGAAATCAGCACAGGGAATGGATAGAGATCATTGTTGCTAGGTTATTGCTTAGTGATGGACCATTTTCCAACAGTCAATCCTGTTCCATATCACCTCCCCCCCCAATAAATTAGTTGCCTTCTTAGAGGTCATTTAGTCTCCCACGGGGCTCTGACAACTATGATCTCAGCACAATGAAGGATGAAGGTCCCTTAGATTTTGTGTTAAAAATGTTTGGTATTTTCTCTGGAATATTTAATTGTGTGGCATCAAAGCGTCCTTTGCTTCTGGACTCTAATATCTCTGGATTGCTCTTTGGAACTCCATATCTATTATGGAGCCAAACCCTCAAAAGTATATTTTTACAGTGGTTTTGCCACATTGTATTGCAACAATTAAGTGAGGTGAGAGTGGATGCAAGTGCTTGGTGTGCAACCTTGTTAAAAGCACCAAATATCACTTTAACCAATGATCAATTTGGGGATCTTCCTGATCTCTGCCAAGTTTGTTTCAGTCAATTGAATGCTTTGCTTAGCCAATCAGCTGAATGCAGTGTTGAGTTCTGCATGTTCCATTGTGACTTTCCAATCAAATGGTCATAAAGGACCATAAATTATGGTGCTCCAGACAGTGCAGGGATTTCTACCCATGCTCCCTCACTAATTATAAACAATCTTGTTAAAACTGGTTTCTATAACTGCTCTATGCTGAGAGATTTTACACATATGGGAGGAGTTGTCTCAAACAGGTGTTAAAGCTTTCAACCTGAAAAAAACACGACTTCATGGACCTAAGAATGTTAAATAAACATAATTGGAGTGTTTTGGAGTGTTGGGCTCTAATTTTGCCACAGTGTTCTCTGAATTGGTTCAGGAACTAAACTCGAGTGAAGGCAAATTAACCCTCACAATGAGAGTGGAATGTCTGCCTCTTTCATATGAAAGAAATTCTCCGCATTTATCAACCCTCATCTCAACGCTTCTCTTGTTGTTTCAACACACAATGACCATGTGCAGGGGTCATCAGAAGGTGAAGCCTCTTATGCTCATTATCTTCGAGTTTACTGGCTGCAAGTATCATTTAAACCATGCCTCTACCCTGCTGAAATCATTATAGAATTGTCAACTTTGCTGCATTTGTAATTTTACAAACTCCGCCCTAATAACAGCCATTCAAAATAACTGAGAGGTTTACACATCGTGACTTTGGACAATAGATTGTGACTTTTATACAGTTGTAAGATGATTGAACCTCAGACTACAGTTGGATTTGTGAGATGGCTTTAAAAGCCACTGATAATACATTGACATCTGAGATCCTTCTGCATCAGAGAAATCTCTGACCTTATTATTGATTTAAAGAAGGGGGAGCCGAAGCACCATGAACTTGTCAACATTCCTGAGGTGGAGATGAAAAGAGTCAGAAACTTCAAGTCCCTGGGAGTTCCTAATTCAGAAGACCTCTTCTGAAGCCAGCACATTGAGGCAACCATGAAGAAGCACACCAATATTTCTACTTTCTAAGCAGTTTAAGGACATTTGACGTGCTGGTGTATACTCTTATCAAACTTCTACAGGGGTAATGTGCAAAATGAACTGACTGGTTGCATCACAGTCTTGTTTGGTCATTTGAGTGCCCAGGAACACAGAAGGGTCTAGAAGGTAGCAGACAGAGCCAGGTTCAACACAAGCTCTGACTTCCCATCCACTGCAGACATCTATGTGAGCTGCTGCCTTAAGAAGGCAGCCAACATCATAACGGACACCCTATCATCTGAGCCACAACCCCTTCTCATTGCTACCAGCATCTCCAGGTTCAATATCAGTTTCCTTTCAACAGCTAGTGGGCTCTTGATCCTCCCCTTGGAACACTAATCATGGACTGCTCCAGCAGAACAAAAGGACTGCCCTTCTGTAACAAAGTTTTTCTTGAATGATAGCAAGTGAATATTTATCGATCTTGTGTATGTATTATCTCTTTTTAATTTTAATTTAATGTATACTATTGTAGTTGTTTCTTTCATGAAGTAACTGGTCGGCTGCAGCAAGTAAGAATTTTGGTGCATATGTACATTGTACAATGTATGTTACAATGAACTCATATAACCATATAAACCAGATAACCATATAACCACTTACAGCACAGAACAGGCCAGTTCAGCCCTACTAGTCCATGCCGTAACAAATCCCCACCCTCCTAGTCCCACTGACCAGCGCCCGGTCCATACCCCTCCAGTCCTCTCCTATCCATGTAACTATCTGGTCTTTCCTTAAATGTAACCAATGATCCCGCCTCGACCACGTCTGTCGGAAGCTCATTCCACATCCCCACCACCCTTTGCGTAAAGAAATTTCCCCTCATGTTCCCCTTAAAATTTTCCCCCTTCAACCATGCCCTCTAGTTTGAATCTCCCCCACTCTTAATTGAAAAAGCCTATCCACGTTGACTCTGTCTGTCCCTTTTAAAATCTTAAACACCTCTATCAAGTCTCCCCTCAATCTTCTACGCTCCAGAGAAAAAAGCCCCAGTCTGCACAACCTTTCCCTGTAACTCAAGCATCAACTCATTTGAATATATTTATTCAGCTATAGTCTGTTTGCATGGGAATATCAACCATCATAATATATGTAAGAGTGGTCAAAATGTTGCAAAGAATAGGTCTCCAGCACAACCTCAGAATCTTACCTCCTGTTCATCTGATTTTTTTAAGCCAAGCAAGTCCTTTTGTTCTTTTGGAGCAGTCCATGATTAGTGTACTAAGGGACGGTTCAGGAAAACCTCACAGAATCTTAGGCTTGCACTCATCATTCATGGTGCAGCATCAAAAATCAGTAAAGGTACCAAAGAAACAAAATAAGGAACTAGAGGAGGCCGCAGGTAAATGGTCAAGAGAAGTCTGTTGTACTTACAGCCAACTTGAGAATGAAGATTCAAGGGAATCGACAGTTTTGTCCTCATCCTGAACTCCATTATCACAGAAGCTGGACTTATCTAAATAGAAGCACTCCATACAATAGCAAGACATGGAACAGGGTATTAGACATTACAAAGGCCAGGGAACTGACAGCAAGCCAAGCATCCAGACAAGCCCATATAGCTAAAAACACTAATATTTACCTAGTCAGTTTTAATCATCAGAAAAATTGTGGAAGGTGTCATGGAATTGTTCCACTCCCCAGCAGCAATTGGGAGGCACACAAACAAATGAGTTAAGTTTAACACAAAAATTATGAACCAAACTAACAGCATTAGAATTAACTCAATAAACTTAACACCTGAACACCAGCTTCAATGGCGACTCTATATCAACAACAGTCTACTATACAGCGAAAAAACCGTCCAGGCTGAAACATACCAAAATTCCCCAAAATAGAACACAAAACCAAAAACTCCCACGTCAGTCATGTCAGGTCTGTCAGGGGAACACAAGACCTTGGGGTTTGGATGGGCTACCACTACCCTTCACTTCCTTTATCCAGGAATTTCCACCATGACAATCTATGACGTTCACACCTCCGAAGCCTTCTTTAGGGTTCACAAGTGCTCTTCTGGCATGCGTTTCCTCTTCTTTGGACACTTTGTCCTGTGTGGTCTTGTGACCCTCCAAGGCCCTCCTTAGGCTTCAGAAGTGCCCTTCTGGCACATGAGTCCTTCCTCTTTGGACACTTAACTTGAGTGGTCTGGTGACCTTCCAAAGGCCTCCTTAGGGTTCAGTAGTGCCCTTCTGGCACACAAGTCCTATTCCTTGAAAGGAGACGGGAGAGACACTGGTTAGTCCCTCACACTCCACCAATGAACCTCTCCAGAGCTAGCCCTCTGGGGTTTTTTAACTGCCCAGTGACGCCTCCAGCTCTCCCTATTGGTGGAAAGAGGTTAGCAGCTCCAGGATCGCTCTCCTGTGAGCCCACAGACTTCGAGCGCATGGTCCCCGTGCTTTGAAAGCTGTCAAAATTTCCTATTGGTAGCTTAGAGCTACTACAGCTGTCAAATCTCCAGCAGTTAATTCAAATCTCTAGTAGTTAATTCAGTCCAGTCAAAAAACAAAATAGTCAAGGTTCATAACAGAATAAAATAGCTCTAATGCATTTACAACATGTTCACCAAAGTTTAGTTGAGTTTGATCAGCTTCATCCAAGCAGGGATTTAAAAAAAGTGAATTAAGAGCGCCTTTCATTGTCACCAAGGCAGCATCTGGCTTTGTCATGTCAAACAGCCATGGTAAAATGGAATTCAAAATAAATCAAGAAGAAATCTTTTCTTGGTTGGAGTCATATGTAGTAAAAACACAGAAATGCTGGAGGATCTAACCAGGCAGCGTCCATAGGAGGTAAAGATATATTACCAATATTTCGGGCCTGAGTCCTTCTTCAAAGCAGGTAGTGCCTGAATAAAAGAAATGAACCTGTCTCAGGTCTGTACTCGTCCCTCTGCCATTTCTTAAAGATTAGAACTAACAGAATTGGCCATTAGCAAGGAATGTTTTAGATAATAAGTATTCAATATTAATAAAAAGGTAAGTTTCGGGAATAACTTTTAAAGAGTAAGATTTCACACACTTGTGCTTTCAACTCTCTTCCTTTTTTCAAAACCATCATAGGGTCTCAGCTTGATCCCACCTTCCTCCTCAGCAGCCTCCATATTTAACGAATCACCCTTTACCTCCAGACGCGAAATCTCAAAGGAGCTATTCCCTTTCTGACATTGCGTTCCTTCTCTTCAATGGCTCCCTCCAAATGCAAAACATACTATCAGAAATATACAAATTTTTGTAATGATGCAAAAACAAAAATCATCCATTAAAAGATTGTCACCTTGAAACATTAACTCATTTTTTTTCTCTGTGAAGATGCTGCGTGCCTGATTAGGTGAGCATTTCCATCATTTTCTGTTCTTATGTCATACTTTCAGTAATCACAATATTTTATATTTGAGGGCAAGACATGATTTGGGTCTTTCCATTATCAAACAGCCTTGACCCTACGTAACCTCATTCATCAGTCTTCCTTCACCTCTCCCATAGAACCCACCACCTCTCTGAAACATTACCTATCTTCCCTTTCCTTTGTCAATCCCAAAGCAGGCTTTTTAACCCGATACTTTATCTGTCCATTTCCCTCTATAGATGTGGCTTAACCTGTTGAGTTCCTCCAGTATCCAACAGCCATAGCTGCAACCACATATTTAATATGCCAGGAAAATGTAATCTTAAATCATCTTTATTTTGCAATATTTTTATTGGTTTTATCAAACAAATGTTCCATAGGTACATAACAACAAAGTATTAATAAATCTCATATAGCCATGCAAATAGTACTGAAATTTATGTGGCATTAAAAAGAAAGATAAAAGGAAAAAAAAACACTATACTATTAATCTAATTCAATCCCCTTCCTTCAGAGGCTACAGATTAACACAAGCATTCCACTACTAATAATAAAAAAAGAAGGTAAACATTGGGTTCAAAACCAAAAAATAATTAATCTTACAAATTTTGAAAGTAATTAAAAAAGAACCCTGTTATATAGTCAGGATAATGGGAACTATTTTGTAACCATGTAAGAATACACCTTTCTCACTTCAGTAACTATAGTGCACTCCTGTGGGGCACGAGTGTGTGAAAAGTTTCCTGAGATGGTGGATGACATCAGTACATAAAGTCTCTTCTGTTATTTGAATCTTACATCTGTAAGTTATTTAAGAAGCCTCCTAAGTAACACAGAGACATTTCATGGTGGCAGCAGTACAAGAGAACAAGAATAAAGCCATCCAACTGATTGTAAATCACTGAAATATAAAGGGGAAGAAGAGATAGAAAAAAAGCATGACTGGAAAAAATGGCTGGAGCAACAACAGTTCACCCAGTGATGGACGGGGAAGCTGAAGACATTGTTGAATCGTTTAAAAAGTTTCAGCAGAAGTGCAATTTATCATTCGAAAGCTATTTTAAAAATGCAACAGCAGAGGAGAAGGTCAGTTATACACTTTATAATTTTTTTTGTTTCAGTCTGCTGTGCAATCTATCTAAATGTTTTTGTTGTAATAATGCTAATAGTTGTTGAGAAAAGGAAGTTTACAACCCAACACTTAAAACTTCATCTTAATAAGAAGTTGTTCTGGAGCAAAGAGATCTTGCTGAACAAAGAATAGGACTAGGTTATGTTTCCCATGAAATCACAGGAAATAGATCCAATCGTCATCATTCACACTCTTGGAAAGAAGCCCATTGAAAGGATTTTTGGTTTAATAATGGATGGCAAACTGCATGATGCTGCTAAAATTACAGAGCACCAACCAAGTGTCCAAAGTAAGCAATGTAAGGTGAAGAAGACAATTAGCGCTCTTGCATAATCATAAAACAAAATTTTAGAACATTACAGCACAGAACACGTCCTTCAGCCGACAATGTTGTGTCCCTATGTTAACCTACTCCACAACAATCTCATTCTTTGCTGCCTCACACCCACAAACTTTTATTTTTATGAGATCCATATGCCTTGCTAAGAGTTTTTTTAATGTTTCAATTGTACGAACCTTCACCACCACCCCTGACAATGTATTCCAGGTACCTACCAGTCTCTGTGCAAAACAACTTACCTCTGACAACTCCCCTAAACTTCCCTCCACTCACCTTAAACAGATGTCCTCTGGTATTTCCTATAGCCATCCCAGGAACCTTATCTAAGCACATCCTAACATATATACCATCACTGTTAGAAGCTCACAAAAAGCTAAAAAAAAACCCACAATGGTAAGGAGAAAGATCATGATCAAGCCTCATGCTTGATGGGACTGAAGTGAGATGTTCCTGTCTCATTGGATGTAGTCAGATTTTCTGAACAGTGATTTGGATCACACTGTCAGCCTTTTCAATGGATCTTCAATAGTGAGATAAGTGGGCAAATGCTCCTCGCTCTTCAAACTCCACATGAATACCTAAAAACAGGATTGAACCCATTTGACTGGAACTGCAAGGCAGTAATGTACTTGGCTATGACACTGTTTTAGTTGAACGTTTGCACCAATGCACTGAAAGGCTCATAAAAAAACAGAAGTTATTCATGAATAGTCCAATCCATTTATCAATGATGAGATAGAGCTCGTTAAATGATCAACACCTCTCTGTACCATTTGGAATATTGTGTGCATTTTTGGTCACTGAAATACAGAAAGGACATGGAGGCTCTGGAGAGGGTACAGAAAAGTCTTGCCAGGGTATTGCCTGGTTTGGAGAGTAAAGTGAAGTTGGAAAAGTGTGGAGTGTTTTCTCTGGAGTGTCATTAGTTCTTAATTTGTCAATTGTATATGATGTAAATGAAGGAAGCAAAACACAGAAGTCTGCAGACACCATGGTTGAAGTAAAAAAACACAATTGTGGAGAAACTCAGTAGGTAAGATAGTGTACTTTATGTAGCAAAGATAAAGATATATAACCAATGTTTCAGGCTTGAACTCTTCATCAAGGTATGAAAAAATGTTAGCAGACGCCTGAACAAAATGGTAGAGGGGGAAGCAGAGGGGGAGGAGCACCGTCCCAAAGGGAGGAAGGAGAGAGAGCACACCAGCAAGCAAGGCAAGGAGGGATGTCTCTGTGAATGGAGAGGGAAGGGGTGGAAAGCTGGAGGAAAGAAGGCAAAGGGAAAGGGAAATGAGGGAGTTCGGAGAATAGGATAGTAGAAACCAGAGAAGTTGATGTGAATGCCATCTGGTTGGAGGGTGCCCAGACTCTGTAATGAGATGATTTTAACATGAGTTGAATGATTTCCTTTGCAAAAATACAATAAGTTTAATTAAGTTCTAGACTTCTTTCATCCAGCCCAGAACATTGCTCAAATGGAAACACATACAGGAAAGTAGAGCATGTGTGCACTTAATTTTCTTTATGGTTGGAAGATGATGTGCAATGAGTATCTAACTTTCCAGTATGTGCTGCCAGTAGACAAGACTTCCTGCAGGATAACTACTTTGGGCATCTACCCTGTGCTGTCACATTCGCACTGTTCTAAAACAACCCCCATTGACAGTCATGTTCCAGTTTTATGTTCAGGTCTGGGTCAATGATGCTTTTAATTGACAACCGCTTGCAAATACAAATTGTGATGCTTGCAGTCTCCTAGCTATTTCTAGTTAAGTGTCCCCCCCCCCCCCCTTTTACTGGCAGAAACTCTTGCAGTCTCCTAGCTATTTCTAGTTAAGTGTCCTCCCCCCCCCCCTTTACTGGCAGAAACTCTTGCGCTCTCCTAGCTATTTCTAGTTAAGTGTCCTCCCCCCCCTTTACTGGCAGAAACTCTTGCAGTCTCCTAGCTATTTCTAGTTAAGTGTCCTCCGCCCCCCCCCTTTACTGGCAGAAACTCTTGCAGTCTCCTAGCTATTTCTAGTTAAGTGTCCTCCCCCCCCCCTTTACTGGCAGAAACTCTTGCAGTCTCCTAGCTATTTCTAGTTAAGTGTCCTCCCCCCCCCCTTTACTGGCAGAAACTCTTGCAGTCTCCTAGCTATTTCTAGTTAAGTGTCCCCCCCCCTTTACTGTCAGAAACTCTTGCAGTCTCCTAGCTATTTCTAGTTAAGTGTCCCCCCCCCCCCCCTTTACTGGCAGAAACTCTTGCAGTCTCCCAGCTATTTCTAGTTAAGTGTCCTCCCCCCCCCCCCCCCTTTACTGGCAGAAACTCTTGCAGTCTCCTAGCTATTTCTAGTTAAGTGTTCCCCCCCCTTTACTGGCAGAAACTCTTGCAGTCTCCTAGCTATTTCTAGTTAAGTGTCCCCCCCCCCTTTACTGGCAGAAACTCTTGCAGTCTCCTAGCTATTTCTAGTTAAGTGTCCCCCCCCCCCCCTTTACTGGCGGAAACTCTTGCAGTCTCCTAGCTATTTCTAGTTAAGTGTCCCCCCCCTTTACTGGCAGAAACTCTTGCAGTCTCCTAGCTATTTCTAGTTAAGTGTTCCCCCCCCTTTACTGGCAGAAACTCTTGCAGTCTCCTAGCTATTTCTAGTTAAGTGTCCCCCCCCCCCCCCTTTACTGGCAGAAACTCTTGTTCATAGCTCAGGTAGTCATTCTGACAACAACCATATTCCTAAGATTTCTGTCTACTCATGAACAATGAAACTGGTGTGAAAGAGATCAATATTAATTCAAGAATAGATATAATTTAATAAGTAACTTTTAATAATTTTAATTTTAAAATCATAATTTTTAATAATTTAGAGATAGTAATACCAGCCCCTTGCAGCCCTCGAGCCTGCGCTACACAATTACACCCATGTGATCAATTAACCTACCAACCCTATATCTTCTTTGAGGAAACGTGGAGACGGCGAGAATCTGCGAACCCCTTACAATCCCTCTAATAAAATTTGCATTTTTAGTTTTAGTTAGACAAACAGCATGGTAACGGGCTCTTTCGGCCCACAAGCCGGTGCCACCCAATGACACTCAATTGACCAACGTTTTGAAGGGTGGGAGAAAACCGATGCACCTGATGCAGACATGGGGAGAAGGTTCAAACTCATTACTGACAGTGTTGGATTTGAACCCTGGTCTCGATCACTGGCGCTGTAACAGCATTGTTTTAACCACTATGCAAACTAGGAGTCAGAGATATCATGGTATGATATTATGGATTAACTCTGTCATTACTTGGAGCAATCCAGTGTGATTGAATAATTGACCAAAATCTCTGTCCCAGCATGCCTTGAGGAAACAAGGGGCTCTGTAATAATCTCTTCAAAAAGACTATGAGTTGGGAGGAAGTAGTGCAACTGTTTATGCAGCCACATGTGAACAGAGGTAAGTAAATCAACAAACAAGTGACAAAAATATTGTGGGTAGAATGGTTATCGCCAATAACATTTAAAAGTGATAAACATAAGAACCCAACATTTTACTATACTAATTAGTTAAATCTTCCGCATCCAAGCATTTCTATTGAACTAATGTTTTATCATCAACCATATCTGTTTTATATAGTTCATATCATGCAACAAATAGGATTACAGATGAAAATGATGAAAGGAGGTATGGTGGTGGGACTTTTTAATCAAGTTGAATAAACAAAGTTTCAGGGTAAACTTTGGCAACTTGTTAGAATATGTGAAACACGAAAGTCTGCAAACGCTCTGATTGGAGTAAAAACACAGAAATGCTGTGAGAAATCAGCCAGTCTCTCAATGTTCATAGGAGGTAAAGGTTTTACCAATATTTCGGGCCTGAACACTTCTTCAAGGTATAGGAAAAAGTGGCCTGCATCTGAATAACAGAAATTGCAGGTGGAGGAGTACAGACCAACAGATAAAAGGTATGGAGAAGAGGCCAGGAAAGAGGAAAAGTCAGAATTGATAGGACGAGGCGGTTTGGCTTTGTGAACATAGAGCTGAGGTAAAGGAGATAGAGGAAGAAGGGAAGAGAGGGAGGTACAAAGCTAAAAGAAAGGAGATATAGCTGGTGGGGGGGGGAGGTTGTTCAGAGTGGCTAACGGAAACTAGAGAAGTCAATGTTGATCCCATTTGGTTGGAGGGTACCCCGATGGATTTTGAGATGTTGTTCCTCCAATTTGTGGGTGGTCTCAGTCTGGCAGTGCATGAGATCATGGGAAGGCATGTCAGCAAGGGAATGAATGGGGTAGGGAATTGAAATGGGTGGCCACTGGGAAATCTTTGCTATTGCAGTAGACAGAGATGAGGTGCTCAAAAAGTGTTCTCCCAGACTACATCCAATTTCTCCAATGTACTGGAGACCATAACAAGAGCACTGGATGCAGTAGATGACCCCTGCAGATTTACAAGTGAAGTGTTGCTGCACTTGGAAGGAAGGTCTGGGGCCTTGAATGGTGAGTGAGGAGGTGTGGGCATAAGTGGAGTATCACCAAAGGAACTCAATGGCTTCTATGCCCATTTTGACAAAAGTAACAGTGAAGAATCACCCTTCCACACCCCCACGTCCCCTGATGATCCCATTCTGTCTGTATCTGAGGATGACGTGCGTGCTGTCTTCAGGAGAGTGAATCCGAGAAAAGCATTTGGCCCAGATGGAGTAACTGGACTGAGTATTAAAAATCTGTGCTGACCCAATTTAACAGTGTATTCATGTATCTCACTCCAGCAGGGTGTGGTTCCCATCTGTGTCAAATAGGCGTTGATCATACCAGTGCCAAGAAGGGTGCAGTAAACTCTTTTAATGACAACTAACCAGTAACACTTACATCAACAGTGATGAAATATTTTGAAAGGCTGGTGATAAAGCATATCAGCTCCTGTCTGAGTGGTTTCATGGATACGTTCCAGTTCGCCTATCGTAGCAACAGGTCTATGCCAGATGCCATCTCACTCGCTTTACACGAAGCCCTGGAACACCTCGACTATAAAGATGCATACATCAGGATGCTCTTTATCGTCTACAGTTTGTCATTTAACACAATCATCTCCTCAAAACTGATCATCAAACTCCAAGACCTGGGAGTCAATAGCCCACTGTGAAATTAGATCATGGATTCCCTCACCTCCAGACCACAATCAGTGGGGGTTTGCAATCTCAGTCAGTACTAGAGCACCACAGGGCTGTGTTCTTAGCTCCTGCTCTACTCACTTTACAACTATGACTCTGTGACCCAGTAAAACAATAACTCCATCCTCAAATTTGCCGACAATACCACGGAGGTGGGTTGTATAATGAAAGGTGACGAGTCAGCATACAGAAGGGAGATTTAAAACTTGGCTGAATGATGCACCAACAAAACCCTTGCACTTAATGTCACCAAAACTAAAGAGCTGACTGTTGACTTGAGGAAGGGAAAACCAGATATACAATCCAATGATTATTGTAGGATCAGAGGTGGAGAGGGTGAACAAATTTAAGTTCTTTGCAGTCACTATCTCAGAGGATTTTTCCTGGACTGAACACACTAATGGCATCATAAAGAAAGCATGTCAGACCCTCGACTTCCTCAAGAACTTGCAGAGGTTTGGTATGGCACCAGAAACCCTGGCAAATTTCCAAAGAGGTATGTTAACCAGCTGCATCATGGTCTGGTATGGTAATATCAATACCCCTAAGCATAAAGCCCTCCAAAAGGTAGGGGACAATACCCAGGACATCACAGGCAAAATCCTCTCCAATATCAAGAACATCTACAGGGAACATTGCTGCCAGAGGGCAGCAGCAATCATCAAGGACACACACCAATTATCACACTCTCTGTTTTCGCTGCTGCCATCAGGAAAGAGGTTTAGGTACCACAAGACTCAAACCACCAGGTTCAGGAACAGATGTTACTCCTCCACCATCAGACTCCTCAACAACAAACTCAATCAGAGACTCATTTAAGGACTCTTACTTGTGCACTTTATTGATTAAAAAAAATTCTCTCTAAATTGCACAGTTGGTTGTTTACATTCATTTTCTGTTTAGAGTTTATATTTGTTTATATGTATAGCTGTGTTCAGTTTTTTTTGCACTATCAATACAAGAATCTTGGGGTTGTATGTGATGTCATGTATGTACTCTGACAATAAATCTGAAATCTGAGCATTTTCTGTGGTCACAGAGGTAGGTGCCAAGGGGGTGATTGATGGGAAGGAAGAGTGTTTGAGGGAGTTATGGAGGGAGTGGTCCCTGTGGAAGTCGGAGAGGGTAGGAGCAAGGAAGATGTGTCTGGTGATGGGATCAAGTAGTAGGTGGTGGAAATAGCATTAGATATGGTGGCTGGTGGGGTGGTAGGTGATCCAGGGCAGTTGTTCAGTTAATGGTGGATACTGGATGAGGGCTAAGTTGACGGTGATAGAAAGAAAGCTTCATTGTTTGAAGAGGAGGACATCTCTGATGATCTGACATGGAAGACTTTGTCCTGGGAGCAGATGCAATGGAGATGGAGGAATTGAGAGAAAGGAATGGAATCCTTACAGGGGACACACCTTAAAGAGAAGAAGTCGAGGTAGCTGTGGGTATTCGTGGGTTTTCAGAAGATGTCTGTCAAAGGTTTGTCCCTCAAGATGAAGACAGCGAGAGCGAGAAATTGGAGAGTGCTGCTAGGGATGGACCAAATAAATTTGAGATCAGGGTGGAAGTTGGCAGTGAAGTCCGTAAAGTTGACAAGGTGCATGAGGCAGGACCAAAGTATTTGTCAATGTGGCAGAGGAAGAGTTTGGGGCTTTGCCTGTGTAGGCTTGTAGCATGGATTGCTCCTTGTAGCCAACAAACAGGCAGGCATAGCTAGGTACCCATGACTACCTGTTTGAGTTGAAGAAAGTGGGATGTCAAATGAGAAGTTATTGCGGCTGAGGACAAGTTCTGCCAGCTGGAGGAGGGTGGTGGAGGAAGGGGACTGGATGGGTCTGTTGTCAACAAAGAAAAAAAAGACTTTAAGGCCTTAGAAATGGGGGATGGAGTGATTGGATATCCATGGTAATGATGAGGCATTTGAGTTCAGAGAACTGGACATTGTTGAAGAGCTGGAGGGCATGTGTTGTATTGCAGTTGTAAGGAGCTCATGGAAATGATTAGTCTGTCAGGGCAATTGGCTAGGAGGTAGAAACAAGAAGTGTTGGGGTGGGAAACAATGAGTTTGGAGGCCGTGCTAAAGGAGATGACTGGAAGTAATGAGTTCAGAGATAGTGCATGATACAGTGGTTTGATCAGATTCGGGTGGGATCCTGTTGGAGGGATAAGATAGATGATGTATCTCAGGGTTATTGTCTGGCTTTGGCTATATAGAGGTCAGTGCTCCAGACCACAAAAGCACCACCTTTGTGGGTTTGATGGTGAGATTAGGATTAATGCGGAGAGAGTGGTGAGCCAGCATTCCAAAGGGGTGTGATGGGACTGAGTGAGGAGAATGGTGAAGTTGAGATGGTTGATGTGCTGGCAGCAGTTGGAAATATAAAGGTCCAGCAGGCCAAAGGCCAGAACAAGGTGACCAGGAAGAGGAAGAAGGTTTAAAGTAGGAGAAGGGATCTGAAGGGGTTGTAGAAGTGGGCAAAGGGATGTAGCCAACAAAAGAAGAGTATCATGGTGTGCACAGAACTTGTTGAAGTGTGGGCAAAGGGCAAAGAAAGTGAAGCCTTGTTGTGTTCAGAATAGGTTTGACGGGTTCAAAGAGAATCAAGGCTGGACAAACACTGGTCTTTATTTACACACAGAGGATTCATAAAAAGGGCACACACTCACAGACTTATATGCACAGCAATGATACACAAATAAATACACATTGGGAGCAAATAAATCACTGATAAACATTCTCAACTCCTGATTTGGAATGCAAGGATTAAAAACACATACCCATCCATCCACAGGCACAGCACACTAATGAACAGCAAATTAATTACAAATAGCAAGAATATCAAATGCATTTGGTTTCCAGCATCGACCACAGCTCAGGATCTGGAATGGGCCCATACCTGCCCGTGGCCAGCAGCCTAGACTGTTCTTGAGGCAGAAAACAACAGGCTCCACGTATGGGTTTTCAATGCAGGGCCTGTTCACGTGATCTGCTCAGAAAATCGTGTGTCAGGCTCACAAGTGGGCAGATCTAACTCTTGATTGGCAGATGAGGTGAAAAGGTCACTGGAAAGATTACATGACCCTCCATGATCCACATTCTAACCACATTCTCCACCAGGTTACAGGTGGAGACTGTCACATGACCCTCCAGAATCCATATCACAGGGCTCTACTGAAGACAGAGCATTTTATCTCTTAGAGGGGAAGGTTGGAGTGGTTGGAGATGACCAAGCAGGAGTTGGGGGGGAGGTGTCAATGGGTGGGGAGGTCAATGGGGGTAGGACAATGGGGAGGAGGGGGAGAAGAGAATGGGATAAATCAGGAGGTGGAGGGTAGGGAGGATCCAAGATGGGAGGGGAGGATTGGGGAAGCCAGAGGTGGAGAGGGAGGGTGAGAGGGGCCAGGATGAGAGTTCATGTCAGAGGCTCGGTCCTGTTGGCTGTTGGGGCTAGGGTGTGTGTTTGCAAAGGAGGCTCAGTCCTATGGGTCGCCAGGGTGAAGGTGGAGACCTACGCTGGAGGCTCGTTTCTGGGGTTGAGATAGAGAAAATGGAATATGTAAACTGTACACAAAGGAATATATTGTTTTGAGTGATTGCTGTGGTGTGTTGTGTTCAAGGTCATCTAAAGTTAAGAAAGCAATATTTAATTTAAAGGGCAGTTTGCAAAAGAATTAACATGGAGGCATTCTCCTTCATGTGATTGTAGATATTGTAAGTGGCATTCAGTTTTGGAGGACCTCAGTTTTCTTCAGGCTGACTTCCAGGCCAAACACTTTGGCAGTTTCCGCAAAGCAGGACGTCAAGCGCTGAAGAGCTGGCTCTGAATGGGCAAAACTGAGCTCCTCCATCAGCCAGCTCCCCACCATGACTACCAGCCCCCCCACATCTCCATCGGGCACACAAAACTCAAAACGGTCAACCAGTTTACCTATCTCGGCTGCACCATATCATCAGATGCAAGGATCGACAATGAGATAGACAACAGACTCGCCAAGGCAAATAGCGCCTTTGGAAGACTACACAAAAGAGTCTGGAAAAACAACCAACTGAAAAACCTCACAAAGATAAGCGTATACAGAGCCGTTGTCATACCCACACTCTTGTTCGGCTCCGAATCATGGGTCCTCTACCGGCATCACCTACGGCTCCTAGAACGCTTCCACCAGCGTTGTCTCCGCTCCATCCTCAACATCCATTGGAGCGCTTTCATCCCTAACGTCGAAGTACTCGAGATGGCGGAGGTCGACAGCATCGAGTCCACGCTGCTGAAGATCCAGCTGCACTGGGTGGGTCACGTCTCCAGAATGGAGGACCATCGCCTTCCCAAGATCGTGTTATATGGCGAGCTCTCCACTGGCCACCGTGACAGAGGTGCACCAAAGAAAAGGTACAAGGACTGCCTAAAGAAATCTCTTGGTGCCTGCCACTTTGACCACCGCCAGTGGGCTGATATCGCCTCAATCCGTGCATCTTGGCGCCTCACAGTTTGGCGGGCAGCAACCTCCTTTGAAGAAGACCGCAGAGCCCACCTCACTGACAAAAGGCAAAGGAGGAAAAACCCAACACCCAACCCCAACCAACCATTTTCCCCTGCAGCCGCTGCAACCGTGTCTGCCTGTCCCGCATCGGACTTGTCAGCCACAAATGAGCCTGCAGCTGACGTGGACTTTTACCCCCTCCATAAATCTTTGTCCGCGAAGCCAAGCCAAAGAAAGAAGTGGCATTCATTCAGAGCTGGAGAGAAAAGCATGTTAGTGAAACTCAGTTATATTTTTGATTTAAGCTGTGTAGAGTACAGAGGCCACAATCATCCACAATATTTTTTTTTAATTGTTTAATTTTCAATAGTTTCATATAATATCTTACATCACATTGTTTGAAATACTTAAGTTTGAATTATTTTAATTGTGGTGTTTGCTCAGTCTTAATGATCATTTAAACAAGTTACAGAGGGCGTACCTAACAGATGAGTTCAGACCAATCCCAAAGTTCAAGGAACAACCATCGATGAGCCTCCTCCTGCTTCTACAATGCTGTGATTCATAGGCTAATTAACAGCTAGACGGAGGCAGCAACATGTTTGCTTCTTCTGTTGTCTTCAGCTGGGAACATCAAAGTCAAAGGAATGTTTCACCCAAAGGGAATTGAGAACACGCTATTCACTATGATAAGGAGATGATGAGGTGACTATAATAGATGCATTGAAGGAAAAGTACCTGAGGGAGGAAGGTGCAGAAGGTTGTATTGAGGTTTGGTGAATAATGGTGGGAGGGAGTTAGCGTGAAATGTGAACATGAGTAATGTCTTGTTGGGCTAAATGTTTGAATTTTGTGCCATAATATCTATAACATTATGTATATTCACTGCCCTGAAATATCAGATATGCTGTGAAAATTTTTTAAACCTCAGAGTTGTTTCTGAATTGTTGAGGGCTCCCACCATATTTTTGAAGTCAATATTTGTTGGGTGTTAATGCCAAATGATCATCAATAAAGTGGCAGTGGGTACTTGCTGAAACATATCGCTCAAATATATAATGATGAGTAATGTATCCCTTCTGCATATTTGCCAATTAGTTAGTATTTCAGTTCAGAGACTCTCTGACCCCACCCTGAATATCCAAGCTTTGTATGAAGTAGTGAGATGGAGATCTTCACTTATATTTGAACGACCACACCTTAAAAATACTTTTGCAATTTACTTTTTGTGTAAAATTACTTGGTTTCCTCACCTTTGTCAGTTTTTATTAGACGCTTCAGCAAAAAACAAAGTTCTTTAATTATTTCTTTAAACATTCAAAATACCTGGGCTATAAGTGGGATGCATAAAACAAACTATATTTGAATAACTTAAATATAATGACCAAACCAATGGCTACTAACTCCATGACATCTTTAGAAAAAGAAAATGATGTTAATCAAAGTTGCTTTACATTTGAAATTCCTAGTCTCCAATTAACTGGACTTGAAAATCTCAAAATGAGTAACATCAAAGGAAAAGTTTATTTAACATTGTTAACATGTATATAATTAGAATGAGAATCAGAATTAGAATCAGGTTTATTGTGAAGAATACATGTCATGAAATTTGTTATTTTGTGGCAGCAGTTTTGGACAGGACAAGGTGGAAAATTGCTATAAATTACAGTTCCGTGAATACAAGATTTTAAAAAACTAGGCAAAATATAAGGAAAATTGAGGTAATGTCCATAGGGGTTCATTCTTCATTCAAAAATCTGGTGGCAGAGAGGAAGAGGCTGTTTTTGTGTATTTTAAGGCTCCTGTACCTCCTTTCTGATGGTAGCAGTGAGAAAAGGCCATGGCCTGGACGGTGAAGGTCCATGATGATAGAAGTTTTTTTCTTAAGGCACCGCCTCTTAAAGATGTCCTTAATGGAGTCAAGATTAATGCCCCCGATGATGCTGGCCAAGTTCACAATTCTCTGTAACCTTTTCCTGACCTGTGCATTTGCACCTCCATACCAAACAGTGATGCAAAAAGTCAGTATGTTCTCAGCGGTACATGTGTAGAAAATTGCAAGATTATTTAGTGACATACCAAATCTCCACAAACTCCTCATGAAGTATAGCTGCTGGCAAGCCTTTTTCATGAATGCATTGACATCGAGGCCATAAGATTGATCTTCAGAGATATTGGCACCCAGGAATTTGAAGCTCTTTACCCTTTCCACTGCTGAACCCTCGATGAGGACTGGTTTGTGTTCTCCTGGTTTGCCCTTTCTGAAGTCCATATCAGTTCCTTCCTTTTGCGAACATTGAGTGGAAGGTTGTTGCTGTGATCTGTTTCACTCCTGTACACTTCCTCATTGCCGTTTGTGATTCTGCTGACAACTGTGGTGTCATCAGCAAATTTGTAGATGGCATTTAAATTGTGCCTGGCCACACAGTCATGGGTGTAGAGTGAGTAGAGCAGTGGGATAAGCCCGTAACCTTGAGGTGCAGCTATGTTGATTATAAGTGACTGATTTGCACGGATTGTGGTCTTACAACAAGGATCCAGTTGCACAGGTAGGTGCAGAGGCCCAGGTTTTGAAGCTTGCTGGCCAGTACTGATAGGATGATGGTGTTGAATGCTGAGCTGTAATCGATGAAAGCAACCCTTCAAGTTCCTGTTGTCTAGGTGATCCAGGGCTGAGTGAAGAGGTAGTGAGGTTGCATCTGCTGTGGAATGATTGTAGTGACAGGCAAATTGCAGTGAATTCAAGTCTTTGCTCAGGTATTAGTTAATTCCGGCTATGACCAACCTCTCAAGGCATTTCAGTGGCGCTAATGAACAATAATCATTGAGGCAGCTCACTCTGTTCTTCTTGGGCACTGGTATGATTGAAGAAAATATGTTCTTCTCAGCAATTATTCTCAGCTCTCCCTCAAATCTAAAATGGAAACTTGCTATTCCAAAATCCACATTTGGAATAATCTAAGCTTACAGGAAGCAAAGAAGTTCAGCCACAGAGTTTGCTTTTCTCACAGGTGCCTTCGACACTGTTGGCAACTCCACCCTATGACTTTGACTTCTTAAGACAACCATTTTCTTTTGAAGCATTAAATTTATGAAAATATTCTGAAAATTTACCTTCTATTTATTTTTGTCAGTGTCGTGTTTGCGGAGGAAACGTAGCCTCCCTGCCTATCTGGAATGTGTGTATTGCGGGTGGTCACATGCCCTCCTATCTGAAACTTATTCGGAAGGCGCATCACTTGTCAGTCAAGGTTGGACTCCGGCCACTAATTAGTGCACACCTCACTGTTGGCTAATTTAAATCATCTAGGGTCATCATTGACTAGCAGCACAGATTAGCATTGTCCTTAGGACCAGTTTGAAGCATATTCGCTCTCTCTTTGCTTCGTGGTCCAAGCCCCGGGCATCGCTCCATGCCAGGTCACTACTGTGGACATCACTGGAATGGTCACAGGTAAGATGTGCACTACACTGAAGCTGAGCTGTAGTATTGTACTTGCAGTAGAGCCACACCCCCATTGATCAGATAACTGGGAGCATGTGTATGATTCCCTGTTTATAGTGTGTGAGCGGGGTCAAATATAGGTTTGCTGTTGTCAGTGTCCAAGGTAAATGTCTGTATCGTTACTTCCGTGAATTAGTAATTGTATACTGTTTAACATTCTCCCCTGTTTGTTTCCCATGTGATAATAAAAGATATGCATGATTATAACACTTGTGTCCGGAGTTGTCTCTCTGTGAGCCCATTGAACCTGATATGCTTCTCAACACAACAATCAGGTACTGTAATAAAAAATCTATTTATTAACTGTTGTGAATTAAATACATTTATGTAAATCTTATAGTTCACACAAAGTCTTCTTCTGTGACTACATTTTACTAGGTTCCCACCCCATGAATATCCACCATAATTCTGTATCTTTAGAGAAATTCATCCAAGTTACAACTGGCAAATTCTTAGCTTAAATATATCTGCTAATTAATTCAAATATTTAATTCATGCAAAAAGTAATTATTCATGGATAAAGTTTAGATCATTAAAAAACCATTGCTGAGGTTTATTTACCCCATGCTTGGGCTAATATAGAAAGTACTGATCTCAGAGATCAGAGATTAAATATCTGGCATAAAATGGTGCCACAAGTTCCATCATCTAGATCTTTGGTTGAAAAATGAAACAACCTTTAAATCGCCAAGCTGAGAACACCACTCAACACATTACCTGTTCTTCAAAAGTGTTATCTAATACCATCCTCTTTCACATTATCGAATCAACAAAATCTTACAGTAAAAGGAGGTCATTCAACCATTAACAGCTGGAAAATCAACAGAAATCTGTTTATGCTTTTTCTCTGTTTGTCAGCAAGTCAATGATTTAGAGAACCTCTGCCGAAAGTACCCCCATCCTTTCAAAATTTCCTTACAAAAAAAAGCTAAAGGTGGTCAATCAGTGCAATACTGACGTGATGTAGCGGACCTTACATGGAATGTTACAAATTTTAAACGCTCCTCCAGTCAATGTAATCATTCCATTCATTTATGCCAAGTGTCTTTATACTCCACTTCACTGAACTTTACTCATTTCTCCTCTGTTCAGAATGGTTAAAAGAACAGATAATCCAAATACTACTGCAATAAATTTTATTCATTTGTAAAACTAAAATCTTGCAGAAAGCTAATATTCTTAATGTGCAGTGCTCTATAATGTTTAAAATTCAATTCATTAAATGTAATTTGTTAGTTACGCAGTTGTTGGCCCACCTTGTGATTTTATAATGGATAGAGATGGTTTTGGATTTTATATTTTGACACAATGAGAGGACAGTGTTTGGTAGAAATCTCTTTATTGGGATTTTTGTGCTAAAAACACCTGTCTCTCAGAAATGGTCTAATGAGGTTCCCTTTCAGCTCAACAGGTGTGGTTGGGAAGTTGGAGAACTTCTCCCTGGCCAGCATTGTCAATATTGGAGACTCTAACTAAGCTGCGTTTGCATGACCAACACCAGACTTCCAACATGGCCACCATATCAATGCACCGTCAAGACAAGAAGTTACCCACTGTCTTATGGGAAACCCTGGCCCTTCAATGTATAAAAGGCGATTGAGTTCCAGTGTTATAACCATGGAGAAACCCTAATAACAGAGGAACCACGCACTAGCTCACCTGCTTCATCAAGTAATCCTGCCCCACCTGTGGAAGCTTTCACTTTGGTTTCATGGCCTACACAGATGGATTGGACAACTAAGAAACAGAAGGGCAGTGCACCTATCCCTTCCCGGGGTAAAGGTGCAAATCTGAAATAGAAATCTCTGAAGGCACATCCAGTAGCATCTGAAGACAGGGACACAGAGTGAATGGTATGGATTGATCACCTTTCATCAGAACCTCTGATCGGGTCACTGACCTGGATTGTTAAAAATAGGTACTGCTTTGCCAAACTATTCCCATACTTTTCACAGAGTCAGTGGTTGCATTGAAGAATACTGGTTAAAACTGAAGCTTATCCAACTTCAATTTCCCTGGAGTTCATGACATGTGTTCATGCAAGTTTGAACTTAAACAAAAAAATCAAAGTTTCTTAACAGTTACCTGCAGATGTATCCTGCTTCCAGTTCAAAAAGGATTGCAGTTTGGATAGACTGTCTGATTGATTCACCAAATTCCATGCAGAAACACTATGATCAAACACATTTCAGGAATATGTGTGCCTTTGCATATCTGAGATGTTCCTGGAGCCAAAAGAGGGTCTATATAAATTAAGGTTGGAGATTAGAGATTGAAAGGTTTCAAGATCCATGGCACAATGGAATTGAATCTATCAGAACTTTCCAGAGGAGGTTAAAGCATTTAATTCATACCAAGGTAGTTATACAATTCATTCCTTTAATGTAAACAGAAAAATATTGCTCAGATGATGATTTTAAAGATGCTACATTAATATGGTCTTCTAATGCAATTAAAGGGCAGCCCCTATTCTCTATAGAGGTCTTACCCCAAGAGACAATTTAAGATTTGATGGCTTTAATATTTAAGTTTTAAGTTTACATTTAGTTTTAATTCTGTCACCAAAGGCTATGCTTAATGCTTTGTCATGTCTTTTTTTACAAAAGAATCCTGAATTATTCAGTCCAATGTATGTAGCCTCCAGCCCTCTATTCAGAGTTTTGCCCTGATTCAAAGATAAAATATTTTGGAATGTTCATTGTATCCACAACAAAAAGAAGTTGCAATTCATTTTTTTCCAACAAAATGGGTGATATCATGCCAGGAAGTCTTCTGCATGATGAAAGGAGATTTGATCTCAGTGTGTGGGGTTCAGTTTATACAAATAGTTATTCCTTTTAATGGGCATGATACCAGGTCTTAAACTTCTATTCTGATTTATAAACTCCTGAAATAAATTTAGTCAAGACGAATATCCTGCCTGATATACATCATGAAGTCAAGTCCATTGATTGCCGTTCTCTCGTTAATCTTGAGTCAGCAATGACTTAATAGCTAACTTGCATTTGGCTGATGGAAATAATGCGTGTACACGATTGAAAGAGTGATAAAACTTGCTCTGAGCTATGCACCTGTTTCGTTTGAAAATCCAAGCAACAAAATCGTAGTCACATTTAACAGAAAGGACAATAAATTACAAGGCAGTGACTCAGTTACTAAGGCGATATTATGTGCCTTTAGTAAACAGTGCTTACATAGGTAGGAAGCCTGTATCTGGTTCTTCCATATTTATGATACTTGCACAGTTTAAAGTATTGCTATGATAATTAACAACGCATGTCCTCAGAAGGGTGTTGAACAGGAAAATCTTTTATTCAGAAACATGATATTAATTTTAAATTAGATATTGTATATTTATTTTATGCAAAATTCATAATACACATTTCTGGCAAATGGAAAGTAATAAAGTACATATATCAATGAGAAGAGAAATAGTGAACACAAAAGTTGCAGATGTGGGACTCTTCAGCAGCCAAAGATTTGATGGAGGAACCCAGCAGGACAGATGCTGGGTAGAAATGATCAGTCAACGTTTTGTATCTGACCCCTTTATCAAAACTTGATTTGTGGTATTTAATATTCTTATTTCAGTTCTTCAACATTTACCGGTTTGCTTGTATTCTGAACAGCTGATTCTTTTCTATGGCTCAGGTTAAAAAATATAAACTGCTGCAGTAATTGACATAATTACTACATTAGAGGATATATACTTTAAACCCCACAAGTAAACCAAGGTCATTTAATGAGGCGCTTCAATCGCGTTGAATATTGCTATCATTAATAACAACTTTGTTGAAGAAATATTCCCCGCATTAAAATCCAGACTTACGATGCTGCAGTTGAAACAAAACCTTGCAAATTATTATAACTAAAATCACATTCTTAAGTAATTAGAACTTCAGCCAGTGTGCAGTTAAGTTGATGCAAACGGATTTACTGGGCGTTGGATTGACAACTTCAAAGAGAGAGCTAAATTAGTCATCGGAAAAGCAGTTTACAGAAAAGAGGCTTGGTGATCATGCTTGTAGCAGCTAGATTTAATCCTTGGCCGACTGCTTTCTGATAATGGTATGAAAAAGCTCAAAGAAATTGTTAAGGTTTTTAGCATTGCTTGAAGTTCAGGAGGAAGAGAGTGTTTCCTCTTAATTCTCAACCAAACCCAGCCTGATGACTGTCCCTACCCCTGCCATCACCCTCCCCCTCCCTCCCCCTCCTTATGAACCTCACTTCTGTGAAGATTCTATTTTTTGTGGTCTAACCTGCTGATTACTTGGCCCTGTGATCTGACACTTGCAATCCCTCCTTGGTAAGCACCTGACACTGCTACTTCCTGTTGACCTGTCATTCTCTTGATGACACCCTCCCTTTGAAAATTTTAACTATTAAAAGCCTGATTTTTCACTACTCATCCTTTTGTGAATTATTAATGGTACATCATTTTTAATAGTTAAAATTTTCAAAGGAGCATGAAAGAGTACATTGAACCGGAGAAACTTAACATTGACTCCTAGTCACCAGACGCCCTGAGCACCTTTGAGCTGTGGCTAAGGTGCTTTGAAAACTTCTTGTCGGTGCTGCGGATGCCATCACCACGGATGCAAATCAGCTGAGACCACTCCTCTCCCAGGTTGGGCCCCAGGCTTTCCCCAAGATCAGTGACACCAACTCATACCAGGTAGCGATGGAGATCCTCAAGGCCCAGTATCACTGGAAGGTTAACGAGGTCTAGGCCAGGCATTTCCTGACCACCAAAAAACAATGCCCTAGTGTGTCTAGTGCTGAGTTTCTTCAGGACCTCCTGATCCTCTGGAGACCTGCGGCTGTAAGCCCACGTCCCTTTAAAAGAAGGTGAAAGATGGTTTATTGACGGCTCTTCACGATGCATTCCAGGAACTCGCTATAGTGGGTATAGTGTTGTGGATGGGAAGCAAGGACTGGTGATTGAAGCCGGTCGCCTCCCTGGTCATTGGTCAGCGCAATCCTGTGAATTATACGCCCTATGTAGAGCACTCCACGGTTTAGAGAACAAAATAGGCACTATCTAGACTGACTCTAAGTACGCTTTTGGTGTAGTCCACACCTTTGGGAAGATCTGGAAAGAACGAGGAATGATAACTGGTAAAGGACAGAAGTTAGCCCATGAGCACTTAATTGTCCAATCCCTAGATGCTCTGACGCTCCCGACTGAAATAGCCGTAGTACATGTCCGAGGATATCAAAGTGGTGACAGTCCTGAAGCTCAGGGCAACAGACAGGCTGATGCAGCTGCCAAACAGGCTGCACTTGCGGAAAAGATTCACATCCACCCATTACTGCCCACACGACTAGAGATTAAAAAAACCCCCATCTTTTCACGGGAAGAGGAGGTCTCAATGAAAGATCAGGGATTTCGCCAAACTGCCGATGGGTTGTGGTGGACGGCAGACGGACGTCAAGTCCTTAACAAAGCATTAGCCTGCCAAGTGGTAGATCAGCTACACCAACAGACACATTGGGGAACCCAGGCGCTTGTTGATGCCTTTCAACAATTCTTACACTGCTCCGGTATATATACAATAGCTAAACTCACTACTCATGGCTGTGCAATCTGTCAGAGAATCAATAAGAAATCTATGCGCCCTGTAATCCCTGGCGGTCGCAACATCGCAGTTCGCCCGTTTCAACGCATACAAGTTGACTTTACAGAACTTCCTAAAATTGGTATTTACATATAGGTTCTGGTCATGGTAGATAATTTTACACGATGGGTTGAAGCTTTCCCCACCCCGAATGATCGAGCTACCACTGTGATCAGAATACTTATTGAATCTGTGATTCCAAGATATGGTGTGATTCAAACCATTGATTCAGACCGAGGTACACATTTTACCTCTCAGGTTCTCCAGGGTGTCTGCAAGAAACTGGGAATAGACTGGCAACTACATACCCCATGGCACCCCCAAAGTTCAGGTCGAGTTGAACGAATGAATCAAACTTTGAAAAATCAACTCACTCGACTTCATGAAGAGACTGGCCTCTCCTGGATTAAATCTTTACCATTAGCCCTGCTTAGAATTCGCACAGCCCCTCGTAAAGACCTTGCAGTCTCACCATACGAAATGATGTTTGGACTTCCATTTATGGGATTCCACACTGATACCCTTATCCCTGAGGCTAATGATCAATACATTTCAAAATTTCTACAGGGTCTTTCTACTTCTATACATGACCTGAAACTGAAGGGATTATTAGCCCAAACTCCACCCCTGGAGTTTCCTATCCATTCTATTAAGCCTGGGGATTGGGTTTATGTCAAAGCATGGCAAGATAACTAACTGAAACCTGCCTGGGATGGTCCCTACTGTGTACTTTTGATTTCAGACACTGCCGTGCGAACGAGAGAAAAAGGCTGGACCCACATCCAACGAATCAAACCAGCTACCGAACCACGACAGTCAAACTCAACCCTCCATCTGGCGTGCAGTGCCTCATCCTTCTGACCTGAAACTTACACTACGCCGTGAAAAAGTTGTTGTTATTCCATAATGTTGTTGTTATTCTTTATTGTATTGTTTAATTGTTGCTTCTCCATTTCTAGGACATCACTTAAGTACTCGCAATGTATTAAGTCCTCCTGGAATAGGGGCAGCAGAGGTCACAATTTTTTTTCTTTAGATTTTAGACAAGGTGTAGATTTAGTTTTTAGCCATAGTGAGATATGCTTTAATAAGGGATTCCAATACGGACCAGGGGACCAGAACAGCTGTAGTGAGCTTCACTTAACTTCCCACATAGATATTAAAGGTATGAGTTCTAAACCTGTAGCACAAAGAGAGCGATATGACACAGACACACTGAATGTTAGTAACCAATGCACCTGTCACAGAGAGAGAGAGAAGACGTTTGCTAATGTATGCAGACAGGCTTCGACTCACAACTTCAATTATACTCATACTGTAACACACATCTCTAATCGTAATGCACAATCCTCCCCAGACTGGTCTTTTCTCAAACATCCTTTGGGTTTCTCCGGCATTCAGAATCTTTACCACTGCATCGTTAAGGGGAGTTCCAGTTATAAACGGCAAAAGCGGCTACAGATCGCTAACGCTCCTTGCCATCTGAAACATCTAATCAGACTCCATGCAACCTTGGGCATCATCATCCAACAGAACACAATGGCCCTGAGGTTACGGGCTGAAGATAAACGTTTACCAGCCACACTTCAACAACACCGCCTGCCTCTCGATTACAGCTTCGCTGCTGAAGGCAGCACTTATGAAAGACACCTTAAAGACACTACTCACAATGGGCAGGCGGTTAAGAACACTTCTTCAGGACTTCGAAAAACTTCCCATGCCCAGGTACAGAATTTGCAACCTCGGTCCTCTATGGGATGGACTGGACTTTTAACCGGTTACTGGAGTCTGATACTCGCAACCCTTGTAGCAGCTGGACTCATTATTCTCACCATCTTACTGCTTCCCTACATACAGACTTGTGCACATCATTTAAATCATCAACCCCTTCGTCAGAACACTTTCACCCAAAGGATGTACGGTTCCCAACATCTTTCTGAGAACACGGAGACTGCTATCCGTTTATTGACCAGCTGGGAAAACCACCACGTTCCACTTTACCAAATCAGTAATACTGATCTAAAATAAAAGTGAGGATTGTGAGAGATGAGAAAAACTGATATTGCAATATGAACATGAAGAAAATAAAATAGATGCATAAGTAAATGA